>NC_134575.1:83880525-83935525 GCF_050947875.1 Dermacentor variabilis
AAAATCACTGACTGGTGCTACGCGCGGCAAAAGGTGGCGCGTCATCGTTATTTTCCCGTTTCATTTTCTGACTAACGTCTCGTTTGCCAAAAGTAAGCAGCTGGATGTAAGCGGGAGGTTGCGATAAATACAAATTCCTCGGCAGGCGACAGGAGTATTGGAAGAAAGAGGGTGCAGTCGACAAGCGAGACCGTTGTCGCAGAAGTAAACGGCGAAACCCAAATTCCGCGGCAGCAGCAGACGACAAACCAGACGGTGTTGCAGGAGTAAACGGCGAGACGCGACCAAAGTCTGCGGGGCATTCTATATTAAAAAAAAAAAAAGAAAGAAAGAAAGTGAACCGACGAAAAGCAATAGAAAGGGGGCAACCAAATGGTCGTTTTCTGAATGGCACACTTGGCGCTTGTTCGTTGCCTCACGTCGTTGACTGTTTGTTTTTCCTCCTTTCAACAATGACTATTTCCTGCCGGTGCGTGCATAAGTGTCTAGGGAGGTGGGGAGAGTGAAGGGGGCGGGACCTCCTCTCAGCCACGCCCTATCGGGGTCTTGGGGCTGCCCTCGCATCTGTGGAGACGCGACCCCCGTGTCGTCTGCCTCCGCGCCAACCATTCACTGTCGTCTGCTCGCCACTAAAGCGCTCGCAAACAACTTGGTGACATCAATACGAAAGCTCGCCCAGTCGCGTTGTATGGAATATCACTACTCCCACTTTTCAGGGCACAAAGATAGATTCGCACTCCTCAAAGTTGTTTGCATGCCAGCATATGTTTGCGATGCCATGTGAATTAGCGCCAGTACCTTGAACATTAACTTTCGACAAAATCCCAGAATGGCGCCGAAACTATATTTGTTCTTCTCAAGGCAAAAATATACTGTGAGAAATGACTCGCAGAAGCATCTCTCCATTGGCTAGGGCATGGAGATGCAATGACATAACGTTTTTGACATATTTTTTTGTTTATTGCTTTTGTTTTTCGCTTCTTGCGGAGCAAAATGATGTTTTTCACAAGTCGGCTGTATCGCTTTGTTCGTCGACATATTTCACAAAACAGAATTGAGTCCTTGGCAGAGGGATGCTTTATCAGCTGGGGTAATATCTGGCCACCGTTATAGCTCCGCCTCATCAAGACGCCCTTTCGTGCAATGGTACACCTAATGTAGTTCAAACGTATATGTGCCGTTAATAAGTGAAACACACCTGCACAAATATTTCGCTCGGTAGTTGATAACTATATCTGAAATAAAGGCCCTTGACTTGGGCTCTAAATTCGGTGCAGCTTCTTATTGCCGGGGCTATATATCACTCCTATAACCTTCACTTACTTTTTCTTTTTTTTTTCTACATTGCTTAAACAGCCAGGTAAGCTTCGGCTTCATCAAAGACACTTCGCATGCGCACAGACGTGTTGACGTCATCCGCGTGTAGAGGTTTTCTGGAAGGACCGTACACTGCATGCAGTACTGTTATTAGGTGTGTAAGGTTGCCGTTAATTGCGCCATATGTATTTGAACCTGATTTACCGTCACCACGCACTCGGTGTGGTGGTCATGTTGATATAGGTGCGTAACGTTCTTACTCACCCGACATGGTTGCTCAGTGGCTGTGGTGTTAGGCTGCTGAGCACGAGGTCGCAGGATCGAATCCCGGCCACGGCGGCCGCATTTCGATCGGGGCGAAATGCGAAAACACCCGTGTACTTAGATTTAGGCGCACTTCGAAATTTCCGGAGTCCTCCGCTACGGCGTGCCTCATAATCAGAAAGTGGTTTTGGCACGTAAAACCCCATAATTTTTTTTAACGTTCTTAACTTTTCGATGTGTCCGACTGTGCCTGTTCTGCGAGCTTGGCGCAGAACACTTCACATCGCAGTGAAATTGAGCTTATAAGTCATGGTGGTAGAGCTGGTGCGCATACCCGTTTATATGTAATTAAAGAGTGCGTACATGGTGATAATTTTTTTAAAGTTCTAGGTAATTTTTTTCGAGATCAGTTGTGGCAGATAGGGTATATTTACATTCCTTGAGGTGAACAATCGAAGAGCTGAACATTTCTTGCACGAGAAATCGAAACGTACAATCAACTGATTTAACAAAAATCCAACTGATTAACTTCCTGATTAATTCAATTGCGGTACATATTGTGATTTGCGAATTGTAGACGGTAACAGCGGGCTGGGCATATTCAATATGAACAGATTTTCACGGTGGCAGGAGTTTCGAGGTACGTGCCATCAAACTTTCGGAAAAAATGCACCGTTGTTCCACAGCTACTTTTTTTTTTTTTAACAAAGCGCTCTTTTATGCAACGAAGCGCAAAAGTATCGGGAACGCCCATTTATTTCGCCCCACACCTTGGCGATTGAATATTTCCGAATTGATTTCATCCTGAAAATTCGTTCTAAGTGGTACTTGCAGTCTCACCGCGGCTACAATCGTTGAACATTACCATATGTGCTCTATAGTAATTAAGAAGCGGGTGAGTAAATTTTTCTTTATTTTGTGGAGTATGTTTTTTTTTCGATTTCTCGTGCAACTATAATGCATGCCTCTTTAAGTATTCCAGCACCCGCCGTGGTTGCTCAGTGGCTATGGTGTTGGGCTGCTGAGCACGAGGTCGCGGGATCGAATCCCGGCCACGGCGGCCGCATTTCGATGGGGGCGAAATGAGAAAACACCCGTGTGCTTAGATTTAGGCGCACGTTAAAGAACCCCAGGTGGTCAAAATTTCCGGAGTCCTCCACTACGGCGTGCCTCATAATCAGAAAGTGGTTTTGGCACGTAAAACCCCAAATATTATTAAGTATTCCAGCTCACGGCATCGAATTGTGCTATCTGTCACAGATGATTTTTTAAAGATTTTGCAAAAGCTGTCAAATGACCACCCGGTGTATTTCTTTATCTTTCCACCCTTTCTTTTTTGCGTGAACAGAAAGAGCTAGACATATCGCAATGTATATACAATGAGTCAACGCCTAATCACGGACTTCAAGCTCCATCGCCCAACGTCACACCGCGCCCGATGTGCTTGCTCTTTCTGAAACACAGTTCTCGAGAAGCGCCCATATCGAACGGAGGTCTTCTCTATACCCGTAACGTCCCGTAAGCGAACCAACGTTCTACTTGGCTGTCGCATCTATACAAATTCTCTTCAATTTAGACTGTGGTGTGTTCGTCGCTACGTTCTGATGTCATCACGGACTATCGCAGTTTTCTGTGCTGCCTGGAAATTGATGTCAGTAACGAATTGCCCATTTACCAAGCAGCGAACGCGTCACCATGTCTCTATTTCCTGCGCGACGCTTTAATCTCGCAAGTTCCATGCTGGCATTCCTCGATATCACATCACGACGGAAACGTTTAAAGTTCTATGGCGATACCATTTTGTCCTTGAAGGCTAGGAACGTGGAAACAATCTATACATAATTGAATGTAGAAATTGAAGAAATTAATTCTTAACTTAATTCTGATCGCGTGATTCTTACCGACCTGTATAGCATAAATAAATAACCCGCTAATAAAGAATTAGTCGATTAGTACAGCATCACCTATCCGACTCTTAAGTTTCAGGTATTACGTTGCACGGGCCAATGGATCCAGTGAAAGATAAATTGGTAGCCCGATGGCTGCGCGATAATCTCGTTATTATCGAGTAATAAAAGAAAAGTAAAAAGAAGTAAACACATAAAGAAAATAAGAAAAGAGGTTTCAAAACCTGCCAAGACACCTAAGGTAACTAAACGCCTATTGGTCACTTTTTGCTTAGTTGTTTCCACAGGTGTTTCGAAGTTTTTGACCGATGGCCTTTTAGATGCGGCAATTAAAACAGGATAATTAACACCTACCGTGTACCCTCATCGTAACGCATGAGCGAGGACGAAAAAAAGTAACAGGAATGAACGTTTAGGATCTTAATACAGTCTTAGGTGCTTTCTCATCGTTGGCAGGATGCGTGAGCACCTCTCCCGTGAAAAAAAAAATGAATAAGAAAATGCAAGCGTCCTTAGTGAAGCTGCGGTGCATAACACCGGAAGTTGGCATCTCCTCCGCTCTTGTCGAAATATAGGGCCAGTAATTAAGTCAACTACCCTCCGAATAAAATTACACTTTACTTTATTATTAAGACATTATGCCGTGCGACCAGCTAGCGCGGTCATCGAACGGTGTAACAGCACAAAGGCGTCTCTCTCCGGTACGCCATTTCGTGAGTACTCAATTTACAACCCACTCTACTAAAGTAAAAGAATAAATCGGTAGACATAACAATCAAATCAAATTATGGGTTACGTATACCATATAAACGCACGGCGTATCTACGAAAGACGCTGTACACGGCAGAGTCATTCCGGATTGGGTTCAAACACTCGTGGGCTTTATTAGCGTACACACGACTCTAAGCTTACACGAACAGTCTTCAATTTCGCCCCCAATCGTAATGCGGCTGCTGACACCGGGGAGTCGAATCCACGACTCTGGTTCTCAGAAGCGCAGCAACATGACATATATGCAAGCGACATGCAAGAAGATGTGCAGTATGTGTACTTTATAGAAAAAGAAATGGCTAAAGATCACTAAATGCTATATACTCTGAACTGTATATGTGGCCTGCGTGTCACAGTGATTTTGAGTGGTCTCTATTTTTAAGCAGTCTTTGCAGGAATGTTACAAGATCCCCGAATCTTTGCTAAAAAAACGTGAACCGTGCTCACAAGAACCTCTTACGTTAGAAACGCTTTACAGAACAATTCTATACATCAGGATCGGCTGTAGCCGATTCTGAAAGTCAACCGCCAATGAAAACATATATATGCAAGCGACATTCAAGAAGATGTGCAGTTTGTGTATTTTATACAAGAAAACATGGTTAAAGATAACTAAATGCTATATATTCTGATCTAGAAACCGAAAGCTTCGCGAATGCGGGCTCAGATCACTTAATAAAAAGATATATTTTCGCTACAATCGGTAGATTTAAACACTTGTATTAAGTGCAACAAACCTCATCAAAACCGGCACACAGTGGGTGGCGATGAGCTAAACGATTTCCCCTTTTCCACGTATTGAGATAGCAGCGTCATGGGTTAATGCTTGCGCAGCAATCTCACTCTGTACTCTGTATAGAATAAAGTTTGGCATCGGTGCTTTGTCAGCGCTGCTGTGTGCGAATGTATGTATCAAGCTGCCGAGCTGAGGCCGTAAAACGTTTCCGCGTATTGTTAGCCTAACCAACACAAAGCACCGTCGGGCCAGCTTTAAGTGCGGGGTCGCACGTTGTGGCAAAAAAAAAAAAAAAGAGAAAAGAACTGTGTGGATATCTCTCGCGCACCGAGTATGCGGTCGCACTAAAATGTCGCGCAGCCCCGGGCGAGTCGGTGACGTGACAGCCGTTACTCACCCGCGCGTTGCTCATGGCCCGTACACGTAGTGGGTCACTCGCGTGTTTTTCGCCGAACAAAGTTCACCCGTGCATGCGCGTGTTTCTTTTTCTTGCTCACTGCACAGTTTGCGTATACGAACGTGTGTAGCACCGCTAATCTGTGGATTGTACATAATATACAGAAGGGGGCCTCATTTCTTCCGTTCAGTTATGTGCAGCACGCAGCTGAGGTACTGCCTATAGCTTGCGCAGCGTATTGCCACGGGAAGCTAACAGGGTAACAAATGCTTATGCTCGCGAGACATCCTTGAGCGAGTGATAAAAATTGTCTTACGCTCGCACGCAGTCAAGTGGCTCACCTGACTGCGTTTGCAGCCGTGTCACGTGTTGATTGTAAACGTACCGTAAATGCTTCGTTACTATATTCGTCAAAATGATTATCTTTCAAATGGAGACGTCTCTATCGCAGTTTGTCCGTTAACTCAGGCACCATGTGTTGCAACCTTGCCACAGCTGAAGATGCTTTCATTACCGCATTGCTGAACAAAACTACCTAACGCCACTATTACCTGCATGCCTCTAAAGGCTCACTCCAACATGCAGGCTCACTTGGACGCCTGCATGCGTGGAAGTAGTTCGCTAAGAAATCCCGAACTGTTCTAAGCCTCTGTCAGAACGACTTTGAAAGTGACGGCGCAAGAGAAGTCGTCTCGCAATGTGAAGAGGCACCATTGTCCCGAGTAATTCGGCAGACGACCGAGCGCGCGGACTGACGACGCATGCGCCGACAATAGCCCGACGACGTTTCGCCTACCGTCTGTCCGCTCCGTATAGACAGACGACGAATGGTTTTTCAGGCGTCAGGTCGTGGGTGCGCTGTGCAGAACTGCGCAGACGTCGAGGCTGAAGCAATGGCCCAGTAGGCGATGGCCCGAGTGTATAATAATAATACAGAGATAGGTGGCGCGGGCGCACTTGCAACGGCTTCATTAGGGACCGCGCCGCGGAGCCATTAATAAAGTCATTGTGATCAAAGCGAGACTTCATTAATCACTGGCGCTGCGCTTAGCAGACGAATCGCCAGAGGCCGGTGGTTCGTAGCAGACGACGGCGAAATATAAGCCGGCCGAGAGTATACGAAAATAACAAAAAGAAAAAAGAACAGATAAACGAGGATAGAAGGTGTTTGAAAGAGACGCCGGTCAAAATGGCGAGCTAAGTGCTCGAATACGCTGCGTACAGGACCGTATACGTGCGACGTATCTTGGGGCCACGACGGAGAGGAGGTTGAAAAATAATTCGCAGGCGGAGTGCTGGGAGGTAATTGCCGGAAGGTGAGACAGGAGCGGAGGACAGCGCCGCCTCGGGAAAGTGCGAGTTGTCCCGAAACCGGAGCAGCTAAAAGCTGGAAACACGACAAGGGGTCAACAGAGTTGGTGCAGAACGAATGGGACCCGTAGTCAAAGCCAAAACTTTCAACATAGGCGAAAGCAAGGCACCTACCGCGGTAAACACCGTCGCTATGGTGCTTTACTGTGGAGCAAGAGCTCGAAGCTTTCGAATGCCTACTGCTGATTCCCTGCAACTGCACGTGGCGGCATTTCGAACGACGTGGAAAGCAAAAGCGTTTGCGCTTGGGCTTTGGGAGCACGTTGAGAAATGCTCACTGCACGATCAATATTATCCATGCAGGAGTCCTCAAGTTGCTTGATACAGATATAGACAGTATCATTAAACCATGTGGAATAAAGATAATATTGCTTCTTAGCGAGTGAGGAACGACTCCAAGAAGAGGAAGGCTGTTCACGTGTGCGTCATAATTTTCTTTTTTTCAAATTCCTATTTTGTAACTTTCCACCAAGCTGCACATTGTGAATGCTGTCTGACTTGCCGTGTAAATTTAGGGACCTTGCGCCGTACAGTTTGGTTGAAGTTCTCGCCAACTAGGCGCATAAACGTTACAAATTTACTTCGTACTTCATATCTCTCGTTTTTAAATCTTTATAAGAGGTCTTCGTTACCTACGTCGTCATCTGATATATGTGAAAAGGAGCAGCTGGCTTCGTAACACGTTGCAGCATCTCCTGCACCCAGGTTTCGTTGAAGAGCTTTAAGAACGCAAACATTGCTCTCGCCTACATGGTCTGCTGTTAAAGAAAAAGTACAAATATTTAAAGCAGCAAATACAGATAAAAGAAAAGTAAACGTCGCGCGAGGCTCTGAAGCAACGACTGCAAGCGTAAGTGCTCAACCAAGTGAAGCCACGGAGCCACAAATGAGCGACCAAGGCAAAAAGAAAAAAAAAAAGAAAGGTAACAACGAGAACGCTAAAATGAATACAACGTCCTCTAATGCCCCTATAGTCTCATTTTTTTTCACGTCGAGCGAGGCGTGCCCCCTGTGTGCACGTATCAGCGAGATAAATTTTCAATAAGCGGTGCCGCGGATGCGACCAAACAAGCGCTTGCTCTTAATAGCACGCCGCGCGCGCATTCATGGGATAACACCGCCAAGCTATTAGCCCTGCCGGGCGACGCGAGAGAAGTTAGGCCTTCCACGGCGCTGGGTGGCGCTGCAGGCGACAAGGGGGTAAGCAAGGGGGGGGCGCCCCGAGCCATGAATATGCATCAAGTCTTCGCACTCGCCTTCCCAGCCTCCAAATAAGAACAGTGGGAGAGAGGGTGGAGATTCAGAAAACAACAGCACAACAGGAAACAAGCGTGCAGCAGTCGTTCACAGGGAGAGGGGGGGGTAAAGGGAAAGAGAGAGCACGGCGTAAAGTTTAAAATTGATGTGGAGGCAATTAGGTTGACAGTGCGGCACACGTGGCTATAAGACGAGCAAGTTGCGTACAGCGTTCCGTAAGCTGAAGTCGCAGCTTCTGTTTGTGTACTCCTAGAGAAGGAGGCTACGCATTTCGTATTCGTGGGAATGCAGTTGCTGTTATGAGTTCACCGTTATCATCATTAGCATCATCATCATCGCCGTAAACTTTATGTCCAGTGGTGGCTGTCCGGTCAATCTGTAGTGGTTCCTCAGAAATTTTCATCCATCCATCAATTTTCATCCACATCCAATCCAATTTTCCACATACGTCCAATTTTCATCCACATCATCCACTGCCGTCTCCAACTGCTTCGAATTTGGGTGGTCACCCTGTGTTGCAGTTTGTCAGTTGCTGCACCGAACTGAGCCAAGACGACGTCAACTATCAAGGAGCGCACACAATAGCACACCTGCAGCTTTTGCGCGCGTGCTCGGTTTCTGGGTGCCTTGTCGCCTGGCTGACATCGAGGACTGCGACAATTGCTTGTTCCCGTGTACAGAAAATTCCAGTTGCAATGCATACTTTGCTGACTGTATAGAATGAAGCCTTTAATTGCCAGTCTGCTCTTATGATGAATATATCGGTATATGGTAGCTCCATAAACTCGATGCCTTCAACATTTCATGCACGTGCAATTATTTCATTTTTTAACTGCCGAAGAACGTATAATCTCGAAACTTGGTTTGATTTGTTTGTCTGTCAATTATCTACCCATTCATCTAGCAATCTCTCAGTTTATTATAATTAAACAAACAAATAAATAAATGAATAAATCTATCTATCTATCTATCTATCTATCTATCTATCTATCTATCTATCTATCTATCTATCTATCTATCTATCTATCTATCTATCTATCTATCTAACTAACTAACTAACTAACTAACTAACTAACTAACTAATGTGTATGCCGGTCCGTTCAGGCATTTGTACGTCCTTTGTCTTATGCCAACGCCGTCAAGTAGCCGCAGTGAGGCCACCTTCCCATGAACAGCGAGGGTCAGAGGGAGAATAAACATGACACGCTTTGCCCAGCAGTGCGATTGGAACTCACACCCCCGCAGCAATGTTGACTGGAGATATGTATCGCACTCGCCAACTGCTCCGCCATCGCGCACACAGCTTCGACGCTTAATAGGCGATTTGTGTAGGTGTCACGGTGCATATGTATACAGGCTCCGATAACCTTTACGTGGAGTCTGCGCAGTTAATTAGGGCGCCAAAACAGGAAGAACTGTAGCGTATAAGGACGCCCGTTCTGCGTATTAGTAGGAGGAACTTGTTTCTTTGTTTGTTTGTTTTTTTTAATGAAAAATTGCGCGTCTTCCCCGTGAGATCATGTTGCCGTCGCAGTAAAATGAACTTGACGTGAGAAATCGCTCAAGCTTGTTGGTTTGTCTTTGCGCTGCTAAGGTAGAACCGGAGCATTGCGCAGGCAAAGAAGAATGCGGACAAACAAAATCATTCAGTTTCGTCTTTATATGTGTTCTTGTAACATAAGTGTAGTCTTCAACTCTCTATCTTCCAGCGCCAATATATATATATATATATATATATATATATATATATATATATATATATATATATATATATATATATATATATATATATATATATATATATATATATATTGTGAGAACGCCGCAACGCAAGCTGAGATTCTTAAGGGCCCTGGTCAGCCGTGTCACGTACCGCGGGGGGTCACGTGGGTGCTTCGGATTGGGCACACTGCAGGGAACTAAAGACACCATGCGCAACGATGTGTGGTACTTTCTCTCCCGCACAATAGGGGGCTGCATCTTCGCGTATACAGAGACCCCTCGCCCCCTTCTCCACGTACTATAAATCGCACTTCTACGGTGGCTGCTTCGGTTGAAGGCGTAAATAAATTTAGGGACGTCGAAATGAGATGAGTCCAGCAAGAAAAAAGAAAAGGCAACCGAGAGGTCGTCTGCGCCATTAATTGGTCGGGGAGCAACGCTCGGCGCTCACTTGCGGGCAACCTTCGCCGCTTTCGTGAGACCGGCATGCGTCGGGGCGTCATAGACGCGTGTCTTCTGAACGTAGGTAGCCGAGCACGCGCACGCACGCGAGAAATCTGCTTGCCCGCGCGCGGCTTCAGGTTATGCAGCCGATGCAGGCTTCTCAACGGTGGTGGACATCGCGAGGTCACGCAGCCGTTGCAATTGTGCAGGCGTCTGCACGGGTGTGAATTGGGGCTGTACGCCCCTCAATGAACGAGTCCAACTTCGAACGTACTAATTGGTCGAATAATTCGGCACCGCTCTGCGATTTGCTGACCTCCTTGTAACTTCAGATGGTCGAACGACCGACCCGGGATGGCGAAGCTATCGTTATGAGAAACACGAATGAGGTTTCCGAACGATCGTCATCCACGGATCGAACGTCATCCACGCGAAGTGTGGTTGACGATCGTTCGGTTTTATAAATGCAGAACTGATTTGCTATGCATTCAAAGCGACGACAAGTTGTGCCGCACACTCTGTACCAAGTCCCGAAGAGCTGAATTAATAACCTCGGAGACAACGCAGTCTGTGTAAGCGGGCCACGTCGCAATTAACACTGCCGGTTATAACATAAACGCGACATTTATATTCCGCCAAACCGCCTGGCGGATTTCCTCGGAACTAAGTGGGTAGGCTAATCAGAAATACAGAGATCTGTGCATTCATTTCTTCGCAGGCGGCGCATTCAATCCAGGCGACTTTCTTTTCCATTTTTTTCCTGCGATGCCGCTCGACGCAGCCGCAAGGGGGCGTGTGGTTCAACCTGAGCGCCCGCGTTGATTGATCGGCGCTCGGACGGCCGGAACAGACGCGTGACTGATTACCGGCAATCAAGCCCGGCGTTCGCCGCGGGGGCTTCGCGCCGAGCGGATGCCGCGATTCGGACGCCGCCGCTGCCGAAGCGATCGGCGCCCGCCACGGCCACCGCTGACTTTGCGGCGCTGCCTTGAGGAGCGAGGCTCGCTCGAGAGAGAGGACGACGGTGGCTCATTATGTGCCACGCTAAGTGGAAAACCCTTCGCGCGGTGCTGGTAACCGCTGTTTACGTGTCGAGTTGCCCGCCTCGTGTACGTGGACGATTATCTGGGACCGCGTGAAACGCGGGCAGTTTGCCTTTGCTCTGCCAGCTGGAAGTGTTTGTAGTCGCGTTAGCGAGCCTCGTTTGATCGCGGCTCGGTTTTTGTTAGCGCGCGGTTGTCGCTTTCTCCGAGAACGTGTTGATCGGCAATGGTGGCTAGTTTGATGGATGTTTGATATTAGACGTTTGATGGGCGGATCCTCGGTACGGGCAAATTCAGAGTGCCCCCACTTCGAGGCGCTTCTGCGCAGAGCCCGTGTCCCTCAGGCACATAGTAGGGGGTAGGTCCTTCGCGTGCTAACACGAAGGAGCTAGCAGTAAATCAAAGTCCAGGTTTGGACGAGTTCGTATATTCATAAGGTCTTCCAAGACCAGTTACCATCCGTCCGCCCGCACCCGTCCCGCGTTTGTGCGTTCGTTGCCCCGACCTTTTTGCGCCGCGTTTAGAAAGCCTGCTAGCAGCAAGTCGTACTCTCACTCATTCACGCATTATTGATCAACTCTGGTAGTAATCGTCGTCACGGAAGTGGTTAGGGCACAGTGTTGTTCTTCTTCGGCCCTTGAAGTTCTTTCGATCCACAGCAGCCTCCCGCTTAGCCTGCAAGCTTCTTGTCTTGCGGGAAGTAATGGAACATCGTCGCGGCCGCTGGTGTTCGTGCAACCGTAGGCTGCACAGAACACCGATATGATCAGCCGACCACCTCAATTTTTGCTGCGCACGTGAAATACCACTCTACATACACACAAACAAAGGAACGCAGGGTCGAGCGAAGCAGATTATGACGGCACGCACGCCGAAACAAGCGCGGTCAGGCACGGTCGCGGAGACTGCGAAGGAGCGGAACACCAGTGCTGACGTCACTACGCCGCGGTTTCCGGTCTCCGCTCGCATCGTCAGCGTTAGCAGCAGCGCGCGGCGCTCGACGGGAGGCGGAGCGACAGCGCAGTTTTAACCGGTGATTACGTCGCTCCTAAGTGAAAAATCCCGCCCAAAATTTTACCTGCATGGTTTATAAGGTTTCCGCATCCGTATATGAACGTCTTATTGAATTTCACAGACTCTTCAGTTTCCCTTTAAATTCTCCGAACCCTTACCACACCAACGAGCTTTGGGAGAGAGCCTTGGCCTCCTCCGACCTCGAGGATCAGCAACGGCTGATTGCGAGGGCCGAGGACGCGGCCCGAGCTCAAGGCATTCTGGAATGAAGACGCCTCTCCAAAGCTGCATTCACCGAATAAAAATGTTTATTATATGTCGAGGCGTGCCGTGGCTCTTGTGCACTCAAAAGAGGTAGCGTGCGCAGCTGAGCCGCGCCTCGCATACACGCTCTTGTAATATCGGCGAAGAAATGCGCATACTTGCCGTCTTTCTTCAGATGCGACATTTAAAGCACGCTGTGATCCGGACTGAGTGACTGAATGATATCCCCAGTGGACTTTCTCTTCTTGTTTTAATATTTACGTCCCCTTTTCCCTTTCCCCAGTGTAGGGCAGCCAACTGGGCTCAGTCCTGGTTAACCTCCCTACCTTTCATTTATCATTTGGTCTCTCTCTTTCCCTATGTAAAGGCATATATCATCAACAACTACCGCAAGTGTCAAATACGAGCCTTCAGAAACCCAACCTCGGCCTTGTACACAACGCAGCTGACGCCTTTATTATGGAGGTCGTGGAACACTTGCTAAGAAAAGTAAAAAAAAAAATAAGAAAAGGAAAAGAAAATTCTCCGTGTAGAGAAGTCGCGTGACTCATGCGATCGAACGAGCTCATGAATTGGTGGTGTGCTTATAGAAGTCATCAGTTGGGCGTAGCCTTAGTCATCCCCAGTTGCATGCGTCTAGGTGCATACAATATTATTGCGCTTTTTCTTTTCACTCAATATGATAGATCCAACTAGCAAAAGAGTCACTCCTTCTGAACACAGTTGCATCGCCAAGAACAACTTCGTTGCGATGCGCAGAAAGTCCCCTTATAGTGCACTACTGCAGTGCTGCCATGCTTTGGCCTCTGAAGTATAAGCATGCACAGAGACAGATGACCGCGCTGAAAGTGAGTGTGCGCCACGCAGAACCGCGCACAAATTGCGAGGCTCCAAAGCGGAGTGGTGGTGCGCTGGTTATACCGCACCCAGCTCGCAACTATGTACATTGCCGCATGGGGCATGCGTTAGATTTCTATATGTGGCGGTGGTGGGAAAATATCTTTTTTTCCCTCCTTCTTTGCCGTATACTTGTTAGCGCTGAAGCCGAGGCTCTGGAAGTGGCCGGACTGCGATGACACATGACAAACGATCATAACAGAGAGGATGGATGGCAAACTCTCTTTACAACTTTAATACTATACTGTGTTAGTAAATATAGTCACGGAAACCACCGCTACCACCCCCGGGCCCACAAAATGCGCCCCCTCCCCCCCTCCCATTTAACCCCGCTTGTATGCGTCCCCTATTCTTGCGGACAACATTCTCTGGCAGTGAAAGGAAAACCACATGGGCGGAGTGTCTGCACCTGCGTATACAGTGGGCCAAGTAGACAGGTATACAGAGTTTGGCAGGGTTTTCGGTTTCTGGTGATATGTATACTCATTTAGCGTGCAGCTTTTTACGGTTTACGCATTTGCCAAAAAGACGGAAAGTGTAACGCAAAGAAAACAAAAACAAAATCGAAGCATTGCATACATATTTTTTTAAGGGGGCATTTTATCTCTTCTGTGTACTGTAAGTGCGCGGAGCTATCAGTAAGATCTCCAGCTTAAAGGGACGCTAAAGTGAAAAATGATTTCTTCTGCATCAGTAAATTACCGTTCTACAACACGAAAAACACCACTCTTACAACGATAAGACGTTTGGTAAGCCAGAAAAAGCGCAAGGGCGAAATAGGGGTGGAGACGCCTACTTAAGTTCCCGCACCTGGGGGCTGTGACGTTTTGGATTTTGATGGCACCTTCTAGGGCCTACTAATTATATATAGCGGTACAGATGGACTACATCGTGTTCTAAAGGAACCAAATATTAAACATGGCAAGTTTCGGGAACCTTTATTCAGTGAACGCGGCCGAAATGCCAAAACATACTTTGGAATCCCTGACGTCACGCTGACGTACTGGCGCTGCGGTTTCGGCGCGAAATTCAAATACTGATACTTGGACCTTCATTTTCTCATCTAATAATCAAGCTATCTTTTTTAATGACTGCCTGCAGGGTTCTCAAGCAAGGCTTCATTAGTCTAAACTGATTTATTGTTTCGCTTTAGTGTCCCTTTAAAACAAACGCGGATGAGTGTGCACACACACACAGCTATTTATTTTCAACCGTGCGCTGTATAACGCGTGCGGTTCTTTTCAGTAAATAGCTGTATCTCCGTTGCCACAAAAAAAAGAAAGAAAAAGAAAAGAAAATGTCCGCGAGCAGAGCAATACCGGAGCAGAGATACCGTATGTGCTCAGCATTAACCCGCGTTCGCCCTATACATCGGACAACGTCGCCGGAACGTTGGCTTCCTTTCATCGCTACGTGCGCCGCAACCACGGCCATCCAAAAGGCGAAGCAAAAGAGCGAGAGAGAAAGGAAGGAGTCGCGCGTAAAAGAACACCTCGCGGCTGTGTTTTCAGAAGTGAAGGAGGGAGGGGGGAGGGAGAGAGGGGCGCGCATTCGCGGGTGAACTAGTCTTCGCGGGCCTTTCAGGCGAGGAGCCATAATATTATAGGGTGTACGCACAAGCGAGCCGAGGAAATGACACGGCTGCGGCGCGGGTCACTTACTGTCGGCGTTTTGAGTGATGAATTCGCGTACGCCATCAGTCAGTCGTACATACGTACGCACACCCCGTGCTGCCTCGCCCGTGCTGCAGGAGAAGAACTACGACGTAGCGGGGCACTTGTGCGGCGAGCGGCTCGCAAAGTGGGCGATCGAGGGCGCGCGGACGAAACCCGAAATGCGTAAATGACGCCCCGTCTTGCGCTGCGCGCGGTGCTATAGGCGGTCTCCAGAAAGACTCGAGCGCCCGTTTTCCGAGTAGCACATCAGCGCGAATATATAGTTTAAGATGGTTAGTGTAAGCACTGTCATTGGGGCAGGCGGGAAAGAACGCATCGCAGAGTTCCAGAAAGAGGTCCCATGCGGGGATGGTCTGTTTGAGATATACGTATGCAGTGTGTTTCTTTGCTCCGTTTAGACTCGCCGAGAACAGCTGGTAGTTTTGTAATTAAAGAGAAAAAGGAAGGTTTAGCTTGGGGGAAATTGCGCATTTGCGATTAAAAATGAACATGGGAGACAGAAAATAACCTTGAGTTCAAGCAACTGCTATAACGATTTCAAATTGGCTGGATTGAGATGAAAGAAACGTGGATAACATTCGCCCATTGGAGCAAATGTGTTTATTACTTAATTAGATATACCATTATTGGTGTTGTGGGTGGGAGCCACACATATTAGTATCTAATATAATATTGTCATAATAACCACATTTAATAATATCTATAATAATATTAATGATATTTGCTCGACGGTCCCCATGCTGGAAGCCTTATAGTGTACGGGAATTTGAAAACGCAAGTGGAATGTGTTTACATATAATTACCTTGCTTACTCAAATCATCTAGAAGTCGTCACATATGTTTGATGTATTTCTTAGCCATGCGCGCCATGCCAGTTTTGGCCACTTTAAACATTTTAGCTGCTGCAGTGCACGCAATCTTTATGCTCCTTTCTACATGGTGGACGCGAGGCAGAAATAAAGTCTGACTGAGATAACCTAACGACTCTTCTCCAACTCTATTCCTTTTCACGCTTCTTCAGTGGTCCGAACTCTGGTCTGCACACTCCAACTGCAGGAGGATCAGCTGGTTGTTCATGCTTGTCAATAAGGAAGGAATAGAATCGAGCGAAAGGAATCCTTATACAGTTTACCAGCCCTGACGCCTCAGTGCTATTTTATTTCGGTATTCTGACTACACGCAACTTGAAGTTCGGTAGGAAAATAAGCGTACTGCCCAAGTGCAAGAGTTTTAAACATTACGCACATAGGAGACACAGCCTAGGGTCCGTCAATTCGAGGAGGTCTTGCGTTGAAACTGTTCCTAAGGTTGATAACTACTTTTTCTGTGTGTGTGTGTGTGTGGCAGGGGGGGGGGGGGGGGAGGACTAAAGTATAGTCCTGAAGTATTTTTGGTGTTGGGATAAAAGCAAATACAATACTTCAAAAAGAGATGAAAGCAAAGTAATAATGGGTGGTATGCACGCAAATCACATTTATTAATGAGGGTTGCGATTTCGACTTCATTTGGGGCTGAGTCATGCTGTGCGATATTCCATTTGCGACGAGCTCAGCGCTTACAGCTTTAAATCGAAACCGACAAAGAAACGAGAATTGGACACCTGCCAAATTCGAAGTCGGCGCGCGGCATTCACTTCGTGGAAAGAGGCGCGGTGTGAGAGCGGCTCCGAGCCTTCAAGGGCGCTCGCCCGCCGTTTAGCGAGCGGCAATTAACGAACGAGAAAACGGATACGTCGGAGGCATATCATTATGACGAGCCGGGGACAGCCGACGCAGCCGCGCGAACGAGTTGTCGCGGACGCATTCCGATTGCAAGCCGCCTCCGCGGTGACAACTCGACAGCGGTTCGCGACATCTGTAGCCGAGAGGCGAATCCGGACGGCACGAGGACATCGAGCGGAGCGGGAGGAGCCAAGAGACGTCACGCAGGTTGGGCGTGACATCATAGACAGGCTCCACCCACAAATACCGGCTTGCGAGCGTCTGCCTCGCGGTCAGTTACATTTGAGATTGTGCGTTCGCCGCTCGTTTTCCGGTGTTTCGGCGCATTATCGTCTGCTTCTCTTGGTTTTCTTCTTTGCGTGCGTTTGTGCTTGCATGTATGTTTGTCGTCTGCTCGTGACTCTTTCTGAGTATCGCCTGCTTTTGCCTGTCCGTAGTTGTCGTCTGTTTCTTTCTCTGTGTGTGTGCCGTCTACTTGCATCTGCCCGCCCATGCGTGTCGTCTGCTTTACATTGGGTTGCGGTATCACTTTCCCGCGCGAAACACGTGACGACTGTCGTGCTCCCTCTCTCTCTCTCTGTCGCTCTTTCTAGCGCTGCTATCTCTGTGTTTATTTGTGATTCGTTTTAGATTTCCTTTGTTCTTTTTTATTAATTAAGGTAATGCCATTCGTGCAGCCAGGCAACCCCAAAACAGCACCGCGAATACATGCACGTACGTACGGGCACCCACACACTGACCATTACACGCACACATACACGTAGTGCGCAAAGGGTGCCAGCGGAAATCATTTGTAACGGCGAATGAATCGCCCCGACGTATGCTACCATTTTCAGAGCGCAATTTCACTGCACTTTTTTGTGCATGCTCGCTGGGCGCCTACAATGCTTTCTTCTCTCTCTTTTTCCTCTCTCGCTTTGTTTTCGCATGCCTTTTTTGTTTTGTTTTTTGACCTTGTTTGACTCGGCGAAGTCTGTGTAACGTTCATTGCCCAAGAGATAAATGACGGTCACACACAGCGGGCACGCCTAGTTCACAGAAATCCATATGTAGCGCCAGTTTTACCGAACGCGTCACGGCTCAAAACGCTTTACTGGGTTGTCGCTCTTTCTGGAATTTGCCGTCCAGCGGATGCACCTGGCACGCACATTACAGTATATATGTAGTTCCAACAGCCATCTACGAACTTTCGAGAGAGTATTTTGGACAAAGCGAATCACTAGCACCTAAAGGTGACCGAGGGGAGTAAGAAACACCACGCTCAAGAATCTTCACAAGTGGAGCATGTAAGTGCGCAGGAAATAATGGTTAATTACCGGGCGCACACTAACACATGAACTCCCGACATGCATTACTGTTTAACATAACCGGGGGACTTCACCACGGCTGTCTTCAACCGCATTCACATTTGCAGTGCTTCCGAGTTTGAATACTTCCTTTACGAGCAAGCTTACGTTGTTGCGAATTGCGTGCTAAAGAACCTATACTGGATATTAACAGTACGAGATATCCAGCTTTCATTATTGCTATAATGTATTAAATGCGGTGATCCCTGAACTTGTGTGCGTTCGACTCTCAATCTTTCGTTGCTCTCGATTAATTTTCTTTATTTTGCATTTCGTTGCATACAAGATGAGAACTGTCATGTGGTTCCTAGCTTTTCAATATATGCGAAAAAAAAAGACGTTCAATAGACAAGCTACATAGCATGACGTCATCTGATCTTATATAGGAACACGCAGCGGCGCTGCCTTCCCATTATGCGTTAGTGAATAAATATTCATAAACTTCGCCGGCACGAATTTTCTTGACATACAAGATTAACCAATGTGGTTAAGTTTTCTTCAAAAGGTAATCTGATGTTATCTTTGTTTGCAGTGGCGAACAGAGATATAGAGCGGAAGTTTTAATGCATGGCGCTCTCTTGCTTTTGCGTGTACTATGAATGTTTTGTTTGTTTTAGTTTGAAAACCTTTAACAAGACACTTTTAGGCCTAGATACCTTATCGCAATAATGTTTATTCTTGCACTTTCTCTCAGATTACAGTACTCTTTTACCGTTATGGATGACGTCAAGATTGTCGTGTTAGAACGAAGACAAATACAGATGAGCGGCAACGTCGTGATCATGTTAAACGCTCGTTATAAGCAATAGTGTGGCGAGCTAGCTATTGGTGGTGGCGTAAATCAGCAGTTGTATCTGCAGGCACGTGGTCAATTTATTTTCATATTAGGTTAGGAGGAATAGATTAAGGGCGCAGGGCACTCCATTTGAGCTCCACCGCATTTTCTTTTTCGATCTCTTCAAAAGAGGGAACTATTCAATGAGAGATCACGTTCCCGCGACGCGCCATCAGATACAGGCAGGCGTTGGCTAGCGCGCTTAGCAGACGGCGTTGAACAGTTGCCGTCTGCTCACCGCAGTTGCGGCGGTAGCGGCGTCGGTCGACGCACGTCTGCTAAGCTTGCGAAAGGAGGACACTATAAACAAGTCCACCAAAAAGAAAGAAAACAGAAGTAGGAGAACAAACGCAACTCCAAAGCCAAGTGTCCACGCGTACACAGAGAGAAGAGGGAACAGATCCGCGCCGTAGCAACAAATGACGGCCGAAATAATTGTTCCCGCGGCGCGGTAGGCGGGTTCCACGGTCGTCGTTAGACGAGAGTCGGCGCGATGGTGGCGCCACCTAGGAGCCTACTGCACACGACGCGCAGCGGTGCGAGACCGCCGCGGGAGCAGACGACAGCGCAGGCCATTTGATACTCGCGGCGTCGAAGTAAATGGAAGCACACGATTAGCATGGGACAGGGCAAGCATGTGGCGCAAGCCCGTTCGCTCTACCCCGAAGGTGCAAATGTTCTCTGCCTTCTTAACCGAAGAAGAGCACGGGTTTGACCTTGCGAGCCGCGTATTGAAATGTTTTCGGTTCTGCTACACTATACATACAATACGTACCACAGAGTTCAGCGAGAAGTTAGGAGGTTCCACTTCTTGTCACAAACAAACGCATGAATAAAAATCGACAAGGAGGCCATAGAAAGGACATAGGCAAATGAACAGTTTAGCTTTAACGGGAAATGTTGAAACACGGAAATTGGCAACGGAAGTGGATGATAATACAAACTTGCTGCAGCTGAGCAAAACCCACATCTTCCATCATTCCGCGAGGGATGATGTGCCAATCGAGCTACGGCGGCGGCCACCATTTCATGCACTTTTCTCGCGTAGATTCCCGAACAAGTGGATCGGACGTACGTTCCTAGGTAATTTAATGGTAAAACGCACCGTGCGCGCAATGCGGCAGATGTGTGTTCGACTTCCATGCAGCTGCAGCAAGTATGTCTTTTCGTATCCGCTCTCCCTTTCCGTTTGCTCGTTGTGGATGTCCCAGCGCACATGGCTGCCCTCTGCTGGGTGACGTAAGCAGAACGTCGCCTTGAGGGGCGTGGCTTCGCGCTCGCTGCAGCCTCAATTCCGCGGGCGATCTCATTTTTCTTGAACCAGAAGTTCATATGGCTTGTACGGAAGGCTCGCTTCAGTTTACCATGCACGATGAGCCCGCTTAAACTAAATGTCATAAAGTTAATTATTACATTTTGTTACTTACCGACTAATTACCATGCATCACTCGTCGCATCATGGTCGCCACAACTGTCTCCGAAAGAACCGCCCTTTTATTGCAAGAGCGCTATATTTAAATATCACCTAAGTTTTCGCAGAAATACCCTGTATGTGTCTTATAATGTTGGCGTGGTGCAGAAGACGACTAGAGAAATAGAACGAAGAGGACGACTTTGCTCGTCTTGAGTTAGCGGCTTTATGCGCCATGATTCAAATGGGTTGAATCTCATCATCCCTTCCTTATTGGAGCTGCCTGCAGCTGTGAATAGCAGTCGCCGTCTGCTTCCGCCTTGCAACTTTTTTCCCGTTTTCCCCGAAGTCAAGACGCAACCAAGGGCGGAAAAAAAGCTTTAGGACATGAAAGAGCGCCACTTGCAACTAGTTTATTGAAAGCAGACGGGATCATATATATACGCGAAGGTGGCCATGTGCGCACGTACGTCTCCGTACAAATTCGCACCAATATCCAATCATATACAGTGCAGAAACTCTCGTTCGGTGTTGCGTAATGCCACAAATGCATGTATCGCCGACACCAGACGCCACGTTTCATGTTGACGAAGTTTTGATCAAGCTAGCCTAGCAACAAGTATTGTTACGTTAAATTTTTTTCCCCTATGTCAGAATACACTTGCTGTCATCACCGTTTTAAGAATGGTTCTGTATGTTTCGCTTTCATTCTGCCAACAACAAGAACTACGAACATAAATGTGTTATTTGTGGATGAATAACGCGGAAAACATATCTAATTACTGGATTGGATATGAAAGCTTCAAATGAAAGCAGACGACAGCCCTCGTCGCCAGAAGCAGGCGTCAACAAAACAGTGGCGTCCTCTGTCACATCTGTTGGCGAGTTGAGTGGTGGAGGCCATCGGGGCAAATTACCTAAATGTGGGGATGCACCTGCTGCATGTGTTTTTTTCCCGCACTAAAGAAAACATGGCAAGTACGGTATGTTATATATATATATATATGTATATATATATATATATATATATATATATATATATATATATATATATATATATATATATATATAATATATATATATATATATACATATATATATATATATATATATATATATATATATATATACAAAGAGGTACAAAAAAGGAGCATTAGGAACAATGTTAAAATAGAAACTCACGAAAGGAGCCGAGTACGCCACAGTGTTCGATAGCGTACAGATGGTACAAAAAGATAGAAAGAGGAAAGCCGAGGACACAGATGGCAGAGTGGGTTATGACGTCAAGTTGTGAAAAGCGCACGATGTCACGTCTATTCAATTCTGGACAGTGCTGCGCGGGCGGCTAGCGTTTGAAATGGGACAAGCCATTCACTCTTACGGTGCCTTCTACAAACTTCAATATCTACAATTCGTGCATTCTTAAAACATATATTAGTGGGCGTTCCTGTCTATACGCTTAACAGTTCGTTACACTTCGTGTTATGCACACTAAAAGCATAAAAAAATTGTGGGCTTCCACGTGCCAAAACCGCAATCTGATTATGAGGCACGCCGTAATCGGGCACTCTGGATTAATTTTGACTAGCTGGGGTTCTTTGAAGTGCACCTAAATTTAAATACGCGGGCGTCCTTGCATTTCGCCCCCAGCAAAATGCGGCTGCCGTGGCCGGGATTTAATTCCTTGAACTCGTGCCTGTAGCAGCCCAACACCATAGCCGCTAAGCAATCACGTCGGGTCACACTAAAGGCATCAAGGCTGCCAATAATAATTTAACCCATACGAATGTCATTAATTATTAAATGTCTAAAGAATAAGCATAGTAAAAAATAAAAATGAAAAGGATGAGCAATACGTAAGTGTTTGATTCTTAGCGCAAAATTTTAGGACAGCGATTAAACACAACACCCGTGCTTATAATTGGAGAACAAAAAAATCTTTTTGTTAGTACGTACATTCCGTTTGGGGGGGAAGTGTAACAGCATCGATATTTTTGGTGCCGCATTAAAAAAAAAATGCAAATACCACCACAGGTGTCATAGTAAACTGCTGACTAGCTGGTAACTGAACCGGAAACTACTTAAACAGATGATTACATGCAGGTACATATAATGATTACTGTACAGCACGAGCCTTATATATGCGTTCGTACGCCATTTCGGTGCACCTCAGCAAACATCGCCGCCAGCCGGTGGTGTTGTCAGCAGACCCGCAGTGGCTATGGTGTTGCGCTGGCAAGCATGAGGTCACGGGATCGAATCCCGGTTACGGAGCCGCAATGCGATGCACGTGAAAACAACAGTGTACCCAGATTTAGGTGCACGTTAAAGAACCCCAGGTGGTCCGGAGTTTCCCCCACTACGGCGTGCCTCATAATCAGAAAGGGCTTTTGGCACGTAAAACCCGATAATTTATTTTTTGTTGTCATGAGCTTAGACGGGACAGTCATGCTGGCTGCCGTGTTGGAAACACGCCACATCTAGACTTTAAAGGTGGATGGACTCACTTCACCCGAAACAATTATTTAATTCATGCAACAATTTAACATCATGCACAGAGTCAGCGAAATTAGTTATTGTGAAAATTTTCCAATGCAATAATATTTCTTCCAAAATAATCAACAGATTATCAAACACACAGCTCATTTGGCTTGGTCAGGATACGAAGAGTGTAGGCGCTACGCTTTCTAAAATTGTCTTAAGAGAACTTCTTGCTGGGCAAGTTGGTATTGGTTCATCATACTTATTCGAAGGCGCCAAAAAACAACACATAACACACAATAGAGGACACTCTGTCCATCTGTCCCGTTGTTTTCTCTTGTGTGCTGCGTGTTGCTTTTTGGTGCCTTAAATATAGGTAGAATGATTCTAAAATTGAGAAGATGAACATCGTATCTCGAAGTGAACAGGAAGAAAGAAGGAAAGAAAAAAATGGATGAGTCATCGAAGTTTGATTGATTGATAGGGCCTAATGTGCCAAAGCAAATCTCCGTCTATTGAGACGCATGTAGCCGACGGCCTCGTAATAATTTTTACTCCATATGGGGTTTTTTTTTTTTTCAAGATGCGCCCAAATTTAGGTCCAGGAGGGTTTGTTTTTTTATTTTACCCCCCGTCGACATGCGGCGGACGCCGTCGGTATTACAACCTGCGACCTGGACCAGAACGTCATAGTCACTAAGCTTCCACGGCGGGTGGTTACGCTTACACCATCGCCCGGGTCTATCCGCATTAGGCGCCCTCGGCCCCGCTGCACGCAACTAATGGGGCCCAGGGCGCGGGATCGCATGACGCGGCAAGCGAAGCCGGGCGCATTTCAGCTGTAATTACCCGGCACTCGCGCGAGAAAGCCGCCAGCGCACGAAAGCGCCCCACGGACGCCAACGATCACGTAGCGCGGCCTTCCTGCCTTGTCCGGGTTTTGGCGATTCACTTACACTTATTTTGTTTGTGCGTTTGAACGTTGATTGTTTTGTTTCTGTGTTCCCTTCTTTCTTTATTTAGTCGCTCCCGTTGCAAATAAGAGAACCAGAAAGGCCGTACTGTCCGTCCGTCGCTGTGTCCTCTCTCCCGCCCCCCACCCTCTCCACTGCTATTCAATCCTGTATTGCGATCAAGCACGCACTCGGGGTATAATACGTGTTTGACGAGAGGCCGCCATTCTTTGCGACCCTCATTTGTCTGCCGACCTTTTGATTCCGGCGACGCTCGAAGCCAGCTCTTCCGACCACATGTTTTTTTAAATCTTTCGCTTTATCTTTTATTTTATTGTTGGAGCACATCTGTTTCGTGTTGTACAATTAGTTGACGTATATACGGGCGTGCAGCGCAGGTCAACAGTTCGCCCGTACACGAGGAATTACGATGGCGCTTTTGCGTGACTTTTTTGCCTTTCTATTTCCCGTTCGAAGGCTTCATTTCCCATAATAGAACTGTATACAGTCTCGCACATAGCAACAGCACAGAGCTGCGAGAGTGTAATATTCTAACCGCATGATTGTCAATGGTAATGGTTTTCAACAACCCTTCGTTCATGGTATAGGCGAAAGCTGTACATTTCTATCCGATGTGGTCTGCTTTCTCTACGACTTTTACGCCTATATAGAAGCACTCGCTGGGGTCAGCTTAGTGGATATGGCGTTACGCCTCCGAGCTTGAGGTGGCGGGTTCGATCGCTGTAGAGGCAGCTTCACTTCCATGGGTAAAAAATACAAACCATCCTATGCTTAGATTTATCTGCACGTTATAGAGAGCCCCGAGCGGTCAAAATTCTTCCGGAGTCCTCCACTACGTCCTGCTTCAAGAAACCCCAGAATTTTACTTCAATTTAACACGTAGAAACAAGGAGTCTGTTCTCACTTATCACTCTCACGTGCTCGTGTGCTATCACCTTCACCTGTGCAGAGTTCTAGCGTGTTCTGCGACACGAAGAAACACTGATTGAATAAATAAAGGTATCTCTCAGCTCTTCCGGGCTATCGCAATCCGCCCGAGCAAGGAAAAGCCTTTGAAGGGGAACATTGCGCTATCGTTCAAAAAAGCCAGCAGTTTGGTTGGGGACCTTCAATTTGAAAGAAACTATTTAGACATCATTTACTGCTGGGTCTTCTCCGTAAGTGTGAGCCAAATGAGGGCTCAGGGAATTGCCACGTACAATTGCGGAGATTTGACTGGTTCACATGAATAGGCGGTCAACGATACTGTGTGGGACAGACGATTAATTGAGCAGAGATGCGTAGCCTCTAATTGACCGGAAATGTCCGATGAACGCTCGCACCGCACATTCATACACACACACACACACACACACACACACACACACAAAAAAAAAAAGAAACCTCCTCTTCTAGACAGGCGTGAGTATATACATCTGCCACTCCTTCTTCAGCTCTATAATTACGAGAGGGTCGAAAACTTGAACCACACAGTGTACGTACAGTACGCGTCCCACTGCTGGAGGCATTCGTTCTTGACGGACGATTAAGACTAAATTGTTTCTTCCGTAGAAACAATTTTTGACGAGCGCAGCCATTTTGTCCCTTTCCTCCGCTTCGGCCCGGTTCTTTTGCCGGACAAGAGGCCGGCCCCGTGCGTCTGCAATTGGAGAAAAAAATGACGGGGAATTAGTGTAAGTGCACGAAGTTGGCCAACCCGCTATAAAGACAGTTATTTGCGTGTTATACGGAGAAGGATACGCGGTCTCTGCAGTCGGTTACAAAGTAAGGCGAACAGAGGCGCCTGTTCCAACTAGCTTGTAAAGCGCGGTCTTTAAGCTCCTGGCTTCCCGTAAATTATACATTTCAGCGACAACAAAAATGTCACTAATGCATGAACTATCGTAGAGAACCAGGCGCACGCGTAGAGTTGAGCGATATACCTCCCACTAAGATCGTATTCAACGTTGGGTCAGACTTTGGGGCTGTATAGTTAAAGAGGTATTCTCGTATAGTTAAAGAAGTTAAAGAGGTTGTCTAGTAATACAAGCAAATTGTCCTTGCAGTGTTCGGTTTCCATTCATTCGGCGGAATTAAGATTCATTACTAACAGAGGAGAAAAGGAAACGGCAAGCATTTTCCTTGCCTCACATTTTCACATTTTTACACACTTCGCAAAATCTTCAGCGTCGATAGCCTAGTGTGACATCACAGATATCTATGTTTCTTTCTCATATTTGGCTTGTCCGGCCGGGGGAAATGTTGAAACTTGCAAAGTTGGCTCATTAGTCTGCAGAAAATGCAGCCTAATGCTCCTTTTATGATAAGAAGTTCGCTATATATGAACTCGGATAATCGATATCAAAAATGAATGACGTCATGACGAACAGGTGCGAAAACTTCCTGGCAACGTTACCACCACTCTCCTTTAGCTTACCAAGCTATTTGTACCCTTAAAATCAACAATGCAGTGAAACCTCGTTATAGCGAAACGGTATACAATAAAATATTGGATATAACGAAGTAGGTCAAATTACCCTTGAAATCCCCATGGAGTGAAGAGAATGCAGCACTTAATCGACTTAATGGATATAACGAAATAATTCTGGCTCCCACTTCCACTTCGTTCAATAACAGAACTTCCTTCGTTTGGGAAATGAGGCCTGGCAATACTAAAAACACCACCATCTTATATGCTGAAAAGCGTACCGAGGAAAGTCCCCCACTACGGCGTGCCTCATAATCAGAAAGTGGTTTTGGCACGTAAAGTCACGCAACTTTTCTTACAATTATAATTTCCTGCCCGCAAAAGCAGAGAAAAGAGAATTGTCACTCGTCAAACCGCAGGGCCATCGAGATCAGCACAGCGGAAAGCATTAAGCTTGCTCGAATGACATTTTCTTATGTTTTGGAGGACACAAAAAAAACAAAACAACTCGCTGTTGCGCTGATAAATATTTCGGCCTGGTAGTAATCTAAGCTCTATCTGACAAAGAGCCCATCATGAAGGGTCGTTGCTTATAGTTTAGCTCGAGTTTTTTTCTTCTGTAAAATAAATATTTATCGTTAAAAAAAATATCCTACACACAAGTGTGTTCCTACCAAGCACGACTTCGGTGTTCACCTCAGTGCCTGGCAGTGGAGGCACTCCAAAGCGCCCATCTCATCTGCACACAAGTACGCATAACACATTAGTATGTGCAAGTGACATCTGTTTTGGAGATCGCCGTTTCTTGTGAGACTCAGATAATGAGGACTGCATGCTCTCTTTATTACATTCGTGTACCTATATACCAAAGACTGCATCGCAACCTCAAATACCTCTTCAGCGTTTTGGCACAGTTTCTTTAAGTTATTGTTATTAGTAATGGGTTGGCGCCTAAACATGGCGCCGGCTGGTCTTCTTCTCTGATGTTAGTTTTGCTCTTAAAGTTCACGAGAAAAATTATTATAAAATACACACACACACACACACAGGAACGTTCACGCACATATAGTTAACATGCAAAAATATGCATGTTCATACAATAAAAATATCCACAGAACATAAATGTTCACGCAACGTTAATGTTCACGTAATGTAGGTGCTCTTGGGCACATTCAAATTTGGCCTTTTTTGAGTAATAGGCCACAAGAGCCACAGTAGACAAGCACGTAAGCAATGTGTATTTTAATGAGTGTTTGCAGTTTTACCATTCGTTCGTTGTGTTGTTTTCTTCTTTAGATGTAAAACTCCCGCTTACCTAGTCTTCTTATATTTTTTGTTTATATCCTTGAGTGCGTACATAGCCTTTACGGCTATGGGTTCGATCATGGTCAAATTCTGTAGGCAATATAAGACTTCGATTGCACTTCAAGCTTCAAGAATATCGGCTATCTCAGAGGAACAGCCACACCAATACGAGTGGGAACAAAAACAAGAATAAGAATAAAGAGATTAAATGAAAATTGATCTGATTTATTAACTTTCTGAATTTATTAATCGTCCACGAATTGTATCGCGAGCGCTGCTTGCTTTGTACACATGTTGCAATTTTCCCGATTGTCAAGGATGCAAAATATTTCCCTAATGATAGTGGTTGTCTGTCCATAGCATGTAATTTGCCGAGACGCTCTTACGAAGAGTATTGTTATTATTATTATTATTATTATTATTATTATTATTATTATTATTATTGCAGCGTAAAAGATCAATAATGTACATCGTCGTCATCCTGTTCAAGCGTCTTGCGCTGTCACTTTTTCGCATTTTATACAAGAAGCTTTTAGTTTATGCTGTACCTAGCCGTAGCCTATGATTTGTGGCTTCAAAAGAGCGGCTAGTTTTAAACGGTATGTTGAATTTTATTGGTCTATAGTGTTAGAGTGGCTGCCTGTTCTTCTCTATCCTTAATCTGTCTACCTGCGTTGATCTCGGAGCACATCGGCCTCTCGTTTACCCTCATTGGCGATCCTCTAGTATTATTTTTCGAACTTTTGCCTTTTCTTTTCATCCGATATCCTTTCTTGTTACCTCTGCTATCTAACTAATGTAATTTCTATTAGACCACACGCGTCAGCGAACTCACCGCTAATTTCCTCCTTTCCTTCCCTCCTCTCTCTCCCTGTCGTCCTTGTTTTCCCCCTTTCCCATTCCCCCGGTGTAGGGTAGCCAACCGGACGTTATTCTGGTTAACCTCCCTGCCTTCTGCTTTTCGCTTTCTTCCTCCCCCTGCTATGTGAAGAGTGGTGGCCGCAAACATTATGTAGGTGAATGAATGTACTGACTTTGCTTTGATTAGAAAAACAAAAGAAACAAATTCGCGGTTACTCGACTGTGTCGGTGGCAAATGCGGCGACTGCAAGAGTCAAATCGCAGCAGGCACTGCATGGGGTTCGAGTTGAGGTCACGTGGGTTGCAAAAAGTTCGTACTCCAAAACAGCTGCGTTCGAATTCATTTCTCCGGAATTAGGCCACGGTGCACCTGTTTCAACAGCGTAAACAGGCTTCCCTGAGCGTCGCTAAAGCATTCATGAATTCAATGGGGAGATAAATTTATTTTGCCTTGGTCCACACTCTACGCAGAATGCATGGCGTGTAGTCGTCCAGATCAGGAGACCTCTTGCGATGTGTTGGACGAGTATGTTGGAACAGTATGTGTTGGACCATTACGTTAACATTGCCATTCTTTTTCATAGGTTTCCTTTCAAGTTGGCGGCACTTGTGTCTGGGAAGTGCTTGACAGAATCGCACGCATGGTGTGCGGGGTTGTAGCAACCGTTCTCGTTATAATAATGAAATTTCCCGGGTAGACAGCCGGCTATTTAGGATCCTGCAACGTTGTGAACATTTCATTGGCATCTTCGGTTTTATTACCGAACGCTTTGCTGTATGCGGAGTGGTAGAATATGCTTGGGCCACGCGGTGCGTATCTGCGTAGCACAAAAAAGAAGTAACGAAACAAATTACAGGCAATCGCACGCACAGGCACACTTGAATCCGCGCAATCACGTTCTCCTCACAAAACGTGTTCAACACTGCGCGACAGCGCTGTACGGCTTCGCGCAGTGCTGATATGGCGAGACGCGAGCACGGCTGTATAGGGGACAAAGAAACGAAAAGCCCGCCCGGCCCATTTTCTTTTTTTTTTTTCGGCACGACGACCTTGACCGAATCGGAGCAATGACTCCGACGCGCAGCCTTCGTTTCGCCCATTAACGTTGTTTTCTGTTTCTTCCCCGATCTCGTGGATTAACGACCGTAGCTTCATCTTTGCCAACCCTTTGTTCACGAGGCACTCTTATATAGCATGCACGCGTACAGTATATATATATATATATATATATATATATATATATATATATATATATATATATATATATATATATATATATATATATATATATATAGGCGATGTCTAGTAGGCGTGATGTGCTCGTAACGCAGGTGCGGCGGTGGGTATAGCTTGCGTTGTTGCTCGCGGGGTTAATTAATAAAACGAGGCAGCTTCGTCGAAGGCTAATGAGCTCCACGGTGTCGGGTGTCTATTAGCGGCCCCGCGGCTGCGTTGCCTGCCTTTTACGGGTCACGACGCCTGCAACACCGCGACTTTAGCGCTGGTCCCGTCTGCTCTGGCCCGCGGTGAAGTGTACCGTATTCACGCGCCTTTAGACATAAACTGTTGGTAGGTAAATTGTTAGCCTGCTCTGATCAATCGTAGTGACCCTAGGGGTAGTATAACGAGGGACGGTGACGATTAACCTTAGGTCAAGCTTCATTCGTAAACTGGGCTTGTGCGATAGCGTGGCGTCCACTTATGCACCTTCACGGAAGCATACACGTAAAAAAAAAAAGAAGCTTTTGTTGTTGCGGTATTGATGTCCTTGCACCAGTGCGTCATGAAGTCACGGGTTTCGACAGCGTTTCCCCGGGCGCAGTTAATCGTATATCGAAAAAAGAAAGCTTGCGCAGCGTTCCAATGAAAGCGAACGCAAAAGCCAGCCGATTTCGCTGACTTTGTTTTGCGCAGAAGTGGCCTATGTAGGAGAAGAGCGCTGAAGTCTGTGACGTCGCACTGACGTAACGCGTGGCTGGAGTTTTGGCACGACATATACCCACAAGAAAGGAGGAGGGATATTGTACACTATGGTCAACCACTTCCAGCAAATGAGTGAACATATAAAGAATGCAAATAATACTTCACTATAGTCTAAAACCTTTAACCATCAGTTGTCGTCCCACTGGGTCTCGGCTATAGGTTTTGCCAATCTCGTACGCGATTGCCGGTTCTGCGAACGACCGTCCGTCATAACTAACACTTCTTAAATTTGGACTATATTTAGCTAAGCAGTTAATTTCTCCAGTGAAGTGCGACTTCAGTTTAGCCGCGTTCTCTTTAGCACTGATTGATAGTGCGATGGCTCTACGCACTTCATAAAAAATCATTTCGCTTACTGATATTCACGAAGGTGAGATAAAAAAGAGGGACCATTACAAATCATTTGACTGGTTTATGTAGATTTTAAGTATATTTATCTAGAGTGTGTGCAGAATGTCTGCAGACAGTCTAGGGAGTAATAGTATTCATAAAAGTTCATATCAACCCACTTTTTATGACTGTCGAGCGGAGGCACATGTTGTGATCCATTTTCCATGGAATGTCGACAAAAATATAAGCAAGCCAGATGAAAGAAGCATAGACCGTGGCCGCAACATATTCAGTGTCATTAGAAGGTACTTAATACGTTGTTCAAGTTTACTTTCGTAAGGGCTGGCGCAGAGAAGGGAATAGATGTCGGTGATGTGACTGGCCAAGCAAAACTGCATACACCGGTTGCAGCACAAGAATGCAAGCTGTTTACGCACAGCGCGCACTTCGTGTTTAGGGCTTCCCCACTTCATATATCATATCTCTACTGTACACTGCCCTAATCACTCTGCCTACTTTTTCATATATATGCCTATAGTGCATGCAGGAAACAACAGAATTTAAACGGCGTCCTTTATTCCTTCTACACACGTGGAGCAACGTTTCGTTGCTCCACGTGGAGCAACAAATCCAACTGAAGCCCTGTGAATCAGGGTATTTCTCGTAGCCCCTGAATAAGTTAACGCCATCCATGTACGCACACTAGGACACCTTTTGCACCTTTAAGGGTGGAATTCCGTGAAAATTGCCCTTGGCACACCATTATCTCGAGCACATTTTTTTTTTAAGTATGACATATATTTCATGAAAGCACCCATACTACACCGTTAACGCCCTTAAAAGAGTACGAAGGGCATAGTTCGCTGATTTCGCCTGATGTGAATATAAGGGTGTACGGATGCTTTATTTTAACAGTGCTGTAAAGATGATGATTTCATAAAGTTGTTCTCGCAAACCTTTGCTTTCGGGTGATGATGGAATAACAACTACACATTGCTCACTAATACGCAGAGGTACGCACAATAGGTTAGGTAAATGGCCAAAGATGACCGTGCGTGTATACATAAAAACGTAACACTCAGCAGCTCAACTTTCGGAGCGGTGCCCTCGAGTTCGTGGCTATGTATACCGATTGGGTAGCTGTATTATTTAGGCAGCTCGAAGTAGGCCGCAACCCTTAATAAAAAAAAAGTGTCAAACAAACTGTGCCAGCTGTGTTCGTTCATCCCGAAATGCAGCGCAAATGGAACACGAAAAAGAAAAGAACACGGAAGAGCGTTGTGTCTGTGTGTATCCCCTGTTCGTGTTGGATTTGCTCTGCTCGTATGCTGAACATATAAACCGTTTTTCGGCCTTGTTACTTGTCATTGGCTCGCTGTCACGTGCGCTCTTTTCTGTGACGCGTTGCTAACGTGCTCCTGAGCACGAGGTCGCGGGATCGTATCCCGGCCAAGGCGGCCGCATTTCGAAGGGGGGCGAAATGGGACAACATCCGTATGGGAAGTGTTGTCCACTTCTCTACTCTTGTGTCCTGTCTGCACGCCTCACTTCTATTTTGCATAACATCCGTATGCTTAGTTTGACATCTTAGTTGAAATCAAGAAAAAGAAATGGGGGGGGGCATGGGCAGGACATGTAATGAGGAGGGAAGATAGCCGATGGTCATTAAGGGTTACGGACTGGATTCCCAGGGAAGGGAAGCGTAGCAGGGGGTGGCAGAAAGTTAGGTGGGCGGATGAGATTAAGAAGTTTGCAGGGACGGCATGGCCACAATTAGTATACATGACCGGGATAGTTGGAGAAGTATGGGAGAGGCCTTTGCCCTGCAGTGGGTGTAACCAGGCTGATGATGATGATGATGACGACGACGTAGATTTAGGCGCACGTTAAAGAACCCGAGGTGGTCGAAATTAATCGGGAGTCCCCCCCCCCCCCCCCCCCCCCCCTACGGCGTGCCTCATAATCAGAAAGTGGTTTTGGCACGTAAAACCCCATTTTTTTTTACTAACGTGCTGGTACATCATAAATTGCTGGGCGTTGTTTTCGATCTTGATGGTGAGTTGTCACCAGAATTCTAATGTGGTCGCATTGTATTCTTCATTTCGTTTATACTTGGTGAATATTCAGCCACAATGACACGTGGATTCCTTCACAGTTTATTGATAGCTTTTTTTTGATGACCTTCCTTTTTAATTCCATTTTGATACCTGCCTGAAAGGTGGAAATATGTTATTTCGCCCCGTCGAAATCTCAAGTAACAGTACAAAGTAGTGAATTCAATTTTCGGAAAGGGTGTGCCTATAAGTGTAACACCCATATCGATGGGCGTAAAGGTGTGAGATACAGACACGCATGGACGCCTTTGAGGTGCAAAGGTGGTTTGCTGTGCAGCCTCACGCCACCTGCCGCAATTGATAGGAACCACCGTTCTCCTAGTTACAAGGTTGGATTGCCGGCCTCGTTGAATAATCTAAACACGACTCAAACAACGGAGGACAGCACAGCCGGACATAAACGTGCACTCACAGACAACTCGGACTGGGAAATGATTTCAAAGAGAACGTTTTCTTTTTGTAGTGAGATCCGCATACTTATTTATGAGAAAGTACCCTTCCGAAATAAATTTTTTAGAGGAGAAAAAAAAATCGCCTGAACGATTCCGATCAGCAGCGACAATGCCGCACAAATGAGCTTTCAATTTCTCATTTTCATATTGACGTGCGCAACGGCTTCTGGCGAATGAGCCTAGCCTGAGACACTCTCCCAGACAGCCGTGGTCACGGCGCGTCAGACAACACTGGCAAACCGCGCCGTCTTCCGCACGCTGACTGGCGGTGCCGGAACTGATGTCGCTCCTTAACGACTCTAGAGCAGCCTCTACGCTATAGCGATGCCAAGGGCGACCGCACGCACCCAAAGGTCATTTTACGGCTAACAAAAACAAACAAACAAACAAACAAACAAACAAACAAACAAACAAACAAATGCAAGAGGAAGAAAGAAAAGAGGAGGCACCTGGAACACAATCACTGACCACGGTCGTCGCAAACAGGGTCCGTGTCCGGTCTGCTCAGGGAGAAGTGTCGGAGGCACTAGAAGCACCGCCGCTTCCCAGCTGTGATCTTCCAGCGCGCTTTGCACTAGGCCGCCATTCGTGCTCAACGAAGCCTAAGTACCGGAACCCGCAGCGTTGAGTCTGTTTCACCTCACCAAATCGCCGTCGCCGTGAGGTGAAGACATGGGTGCTGTCGCCAATGCGGGTGGGAAAGGGAAAGGCGTCGAGTTAGCGCCTTACTGGCGCCGCCTTTTTCGTCTGTTAGGCCTAATGATGCGTGCGCCGGGGCTATGGCCTCCTGCGCGCTCTGTTTCGCGGCAGCACTTCCACGCTCGTAGAGAGCTCAGTTTCCCACGGGAAGTGATTCCAGGAGACGGACACACCGTCTCTGGTGCCCGAGCAGTGCGTGGCCGAGCGTGCGCTGAGGCGGGCTTGTTAACGTCTTGCTTTTCTGAGTGAATCAGTGAAGCAACTGGCGGAGGACGTTAATGTACCGAGCGGGAAAAGTTCACGTGGTGTCATATCGGAAGCACCGAGCGAGCTCTCCATGGCGTCGACGTTTTCGCCAATGATCTTTTCTATAGGGGTGGCGTGCGAGCGGTGTGTGTAACAATGGGTGCGCCTCCAGTGCCTCCATTGTTGCGGGCGGTCGAAACACGAGCGCCTCCGGTCGTCTTTCAGATGTCGTTACCGTCTGCTTGCACCGTGTGCCTGTCGTCTGCTTCGAGCGTCTGGAAGAGGGCGTATGTCCGGCGCTCAGGTGTAGCGTCACACTCATTGGGAATTGAGCAGTGGGCGCCCAACTTCTGCTTCGTGCTACATGTGGTGGGGACGCCGCGCAGGCACTGTTCGTTCTCTTGGGACGACAACGGCGAATATGGTAACAGGTATTTCAACCATAATGCCTGCGAGGGGCTCGCAATATTTGACCACACGTATATACACCGATGGTGCCAGTAAAGAGCGACCGAGAACAGGGCAGGCAAAGTCACTGCAGAAGACAAAATCGGTACATGCACATACCACGATATCATCGTTAGAACCGCTGTTATCGTTGGTGCTAGTTTTACAACATGTGTGCGTGGGCGCTTGCTTCGTTCTCGCACTTTCTCTCGAGGACCGCTCCCGGGCAAAAGCCCCTCAGGTTTTCGTGGACAGTCGTTCTGGCAGAAAACGCACCAATTCTTCTTTACGCTAACCTGTAGTATGCGTATATGTGGAAAAACAAATTACATATAAAATAATTTTTTAAGATAACCAATACGAGTGAACGTAAGTGTACGACGAAACAAGAGGGCTGAATATTTTCTCTAGAGTCTTTGTCGGTGATGTCTGTTTTTTTACGAGTCATCAGCCTGCCCAAACATCCAACTTGGCAACGAAGAGTGTCTACTACCCTGAGAAGAATTCTCTTAAAAGCCCAAGGTCACCCAAGTTTCAACAATCATGACATACAAAGCAATTATCCCATTCTATCTGCCGTACGAACAGGCAGTGGCGTAGCAACAGGGGGGGGGGGGGCCGGCGGGTCGTGGGCCCCGGGTGCAAGGGGCCAGCAGGGGGGGGAGGAGGTGTCATATACGTCTGAACACACCCCTCTTTCCGCCGGCTACACCCGTGCAAGGGGGGGGGGTGACAGAAGACCTATGGGCCCCGGGTGCCAGACGACCTAGCTACGCCCCTGCGAACATTATTGATGAATTAATGATGAATAATTGAACATTAACTGATGCGGGCTGCGGTTGCATATGCGTGCACAAGGTTATCCCCTCATGTACAATAACATAAAAACCGCTTTTCGTTGCATGAGCACAGGTATAAAGCTACAGCATTATCTGAGAATTTCTTGCGACAGGACAGCGCAAGGTTATATTCCCACCAGAGAAGTGCAATTTATGAATATTTCACGGTGCCTGTTATACTGGTAGCGTTTATCCCCTTTGCCGTCGTCACGTTTCCGTGGCAGTCACAAGCAAAATATGACTATATCTTCAAGGTTCGATTTCCTTTCGTCGTATTCCTAGTTGCTCTCACAGACGTCACCGCCACCGCTGTGATTATGGTGTTTGTTGCTTTCGTCGCTGTTGCAGTGGCCATTGCCCAGAGCACTTCTACCAAATGGTTGAGAAACTACACAGAGAGTTGCGCGCAACGTGGGAGCGTGTGCTGACTCTCGCGTCTCCTATAAGCGAAGAAAAAATTGGCTATAGAATGGCATATTTTCAGCAATAATATGTAAACGAATATGTTAGGCACGCGCTGTAAACAGATGCAAATTAAGGGAATCTTCCATTAGCGCCTTTTTTCTTACTCATACTAGCTATTGCAGTCAGTTTAGCAGACGACGGAACAAGACAAATTTTGAGTTGTCGCTCTCTGGTGCCACTACTTTCAGTTAACTCCAGAAAAGGTCGACGCAAGTTTTACAGAGAGGGCACACAGAGAGAAATCAGGGAAGAAAATGTGTGCGTCAACAAAAAGGGGTAGTGCCACGCTTCCTGATTCCCGAACTGGCTGTCTGAGAACAAAAGCACACATGAGCAAATATGCGCAACGGGATGACGTATGTGTTAGCTACAAAAAAGAAAGAAAGGGAAAGAAAAGAAATCTGGATGCGACTCGACACATTATATTCTAATGCAAACATTGTCATCCAACCGGAATCTTAGGAATCCTTCAACTTTCATAAGCGCGGCGCTGTGTTCCAAAACAGTGGGCGCGTTACCTGGTCAGCGGTTAAGACAAGCAAGGGCACGTTTTGGGTATTGCTGGAGGAAAGAGAGTATGGAACAGACGAGGGCAGGATCGTCGCATAAGCACATCTGGTAAACTTACGAGACAATTAAGCAGAGACGGGCAGAGTGCTTCATTACAATATGGTAATACGTAAGTAGCTCAAGTAGACTAGATGACTGTGCCGCAAAGCCAGCCCAATTCCAAGAAAATAACATTAGAAATAATCAATCATCATCATCATCATCATCGACCACAAAGAGGTAGCAGCGCGTTCTCTCTCCACTTTGTAGTGGAGTTTCACTAATGTTGTAGTTGCTGCAGTACGAAACATCTGGCTGACACCACTCTCCGGGATCGGCCCTGTTGCCGAGCGAGGAAATATGGTCGCTGCCGTCATCGTCTATCTCGTGGCCATTCTCACCGCTGGTTATCGCTGTCGCCTTCCAGCCAGCTATCCCTGTTACGGCTATCACTAGTGCCTTTCCCACCGAGTGGCATTTCTGTCACCTTTTCTTTTCTTTTGTTTCGTTTTTTTTTTGAACAAACCCTTGCCTTCCCCTCCAACCTCCCACCTCCGACCCACTTTTCTTTTTGTTTTCACTGCTTGCCTCAACTGGGACAACACTCGGTCGACACAACAACACACTGCTGGTTGCGCGCCCCATTCCACAACAGGCAACGGTGCGGTGCCTCCATGAGCCCGTAATGAAGGCGCGTCTGTGTTTGTGTGCCCTAATTTGCGGCACGCGCACAGAGACGGCAAATGAAAGGTACTGTAGGAAGGGGTTAATGAACGTCACGTGGCGGAGCTATCTGTTTCCTCGGGCGCGTCCTAATCAAGCATGCCGACGCCTCGTGCAACCTTGTCTAGCCCGAGGAATAAAACAAAGGCAAGGAAGAGATGCGAGCTAAACGCAATGAAAAAAAAACGATAGAAATGAGAAGCACGAGTCACGCGAATATTGAGCAGTCACGCTCTGGTTAAGGCCGCTCTGGAAGCTGCGTTAACCGTGCGCTTTGGCACAAGCCCCCGCGGTTTGATACTGAGCGAACAGAAAGGGCTCCTTTAGGTAAGCATATGAACTGCATGAGAGGGTGCGGAAATATTTTTTGTTCCACATGCACTGAACAAACGTCGATTACGTTTGCTGCATTTAAGAGGAGGTTTTAGCTCGAGGACAACTCCGATGCCGCCTACTCAAGCGCACGTAAAACGCGGAAATGCTTTTATGAGAGGACCTTAAACCGATTCGTATGAAATTTGCTGCATTTGAGGGGGGGGGGGGCGATTTTAGGTTCCAGTGACTGTAGGAAGCGTAATTTTGATTTAGTGCCTGGTATGGTTTACCATACATTCCGGAAAATCTATCTGTAGAAAAAAAAATGTAGAAATGTAGGAAAACATGTAGAAATACGCAGTTTACAAATCCGTAACTCTGCGCCAAAAGTAGATATCGCAGTTCTGTTAACTTAATCCACTGGAACAACTATAGTGCACAAATCCGATACATGAATTTAAAGTTTACTTGAATTTCTTACAATATGGGGGGGGGGGGGGTATACACGGTTTCGCCAAAGTGTTTTACTCACCGATTTGTCGCATATTTCAGAGGCCTGTATATAAGACGTCCACTTTGTCCGCTTTAGATGCATTATCAAGTGCATATGACAGAATTGTGATTTCCTATTTCAATGCTGAGTTAGTTAGTCGTTAACTTCGTAGTCTCGTTTATGGCAGTTTTGTTATCTTCAACAGTTTTACAGGAACATTGACGCCCTCAATAATAAAAAAATCCCCTTCCTACCCTCACTATTCATCTTAACTCTCTCTCTCTCTCTGTTATTTAGCAAACCTCGTGAAATTCGATGCCGTTGCCGAAAACGATTCCTCCATTCCCGCACACTTGGATAGGAAGCCCTGAGCATTACCCCAATAATGTATACATACTTAGCAAACAGCTGTATCTGTTTTAACTGCTAAGGTAAGAAGCTCCGCGTACTATATTGTAAATAATTGACCCATGTACTACTCATTTTGCGCGATAATTGATGCCATAAATTAACGTTTCGCGTCCAACAATGATTGTAACATACGTTCCTATCCTAAGTGTAGCAAGAGTCATCGATCTTGGTTCAGCAGTTGCCGAATAATACCATTTGTGTGGTTCACATTTGTATCAATAGCGAAACCGAAGATTTGCCCCATTCTAAAGGTACCTCTGAAGCACAAGTAAGCGGATTCTATAGCAGAATAAACTGTGCATTTAATGCGGCTTCAATTTTGTGTTTCATGACCATCCGAGAGCTGTCGAACTGTTCTCAATTGATCATTCGAACGCGGCATTACAACCAACTTGGCCAACTGCCGAGAGGGGGTTATAGTCCTACCGTTACGGTACACCGAAATGCAGCGGTCCTACTCGTTTTGAGACTTTTTCAACGCTGCACGCTCGTGTTATCTTCTCGAATGTGCGCAGCTCAAGTTTCTTCATTCAGTTCACTGACAACTAAAAAAAAGGGATATAAAAAAATGCCCAAAGAAACAGTTTTCTTAAAAAGCACAGGCTCTGCGAGGCACTATCTACACCCAATATCGCATGCACTCCTTGGGCGTCCGTATAACCGTTCATCTTTAGGTTACTCGACGCCAGGTGGTGTTCTAGACGGCAGTACGTGCCAGTGGCGCATCGTCTCACTGAGATGGCAGTTCGATTATGGAGCCTCAGATACAGACGCGGTCAAACACGGCGAGTGGCGGCGGTGCGCTGACCCTCTTGAGTGGCCAACCGCATCGGACTGCGGTATACGACCGCGGAGGCCGATATTAAGTCATAATTCTTCTGCGCTTGACGGAGAATGCCTTCGGGATATACTTTACCTCGGGCCCTTCCCGTGCAGGTATGCGGTAAACCCAATAACACGCTTTGTAGAATGCGAAATATTGTCACCTGCTGGTAACCGCTGAATTGCTTTGAATGGAATTTGTTGCACTGAGATGGACGTAGAGACAAACTCTCAGGTGTGTGTGTGTGTGTGCTAATGATCGTATCTGTTTTTCTATCATTAAGGAATGTCAAGGACGAAAATACGGAACATCTTATAAATTCTGAGTGCAACTATAGAGCTCACTATCTCCGTGGTAAAACTTATGTTGTAAGTCTGTGAAATGCACTTGTTAAGATGCCTAATGCCGACAAGATTTGTATATACAGGTATGCTGTAGACATTGCTCCCGGGTGGATCCATACTTTACAGCGAAGCTGTTTATAGCTAGAGTTCCGCGGATTTTTCGTGTGCGTCGACAAATGCGCGTGTGCAAAAACTGAGTTCCCAAATTTGATGCAAGATCGCTTGATTGTGTGCCAAAACTTATACGTCTCATCATTTGGCTACGCATTTTCAGTAGATGAGTCATCAATAGGTACCATATTCAAGATCAGTAGACCCTCGGGTAGATGATGTCCTTTTTGGGGAGAGAGAGAGAGAGAGAAAGAGAGAGAGAGACGGGAAGACGGAAAGGCAGGGAGGTTAACCAGACTTAGTCCAGTTTGCTACCCTACACGTGGAGAGGAGAATGGGGAGTGAAAGAGAGAGAGAGAGAGAGAGAGAGAGAGAGAGAGAGAGAGAGAGAGAGAGAGAGAGAGAGAGAGAGAGAACTTAGGTGTAGGATGTCTGTAGTCGGGCACTCAAGTCTGCTGCCCTCAGGTAGCGAAAAAGCGCTCTAACTGTTTTCTGGGCTTTTGAACTGTGAGGCCATGCTCCCAAGATCTTCGCTTCCGTAAATGGCCTGTCATCCAGTCTATTTAAGGTACACTGGAGAGTCTCACGTTGATTATCGAAGCGAGAACAGTGGCACAGAAGGTGACTGATTGTCTCTTCACACTTGCAATTAGCGCACATTGGTGAATCCGCCATTCCAATACGATAGCTGTAGGAGTTGGTGAATGCTACTCCTACCCACAGCCGACACAGCAGTGTTGCGTCACGTCCTGGAAGGTTCGCTGGTAATGTAAGTTTCAGTGATGGGTCGAGGCTGTGTAAACGACACTTAGAGTTCTGTGGTGTATGCCAGCAACCTAACGTGATTGTACGAGCGAGACTGCGAAGCTCTCTTGCAGCGTCGACTCTGGATAAAGGTATAAGGAGTGTCGGTGAGCCAGCCTGGGCACGTCGGGCAGCGTCATTGGCGAGGTGATTACCAACGATGCCGCAATGTCCCGGCAGCCACTGAAATATGATATCATGTCCTCGTTCAGAAGCGCAATGACAGGTTTCGTTGATTTGTGACGCCAGCTGTTCATAATTGCCACGTCGTAAACTTCGCAAGCTCTGGAGGGCTGCTTTCGAGTCACAAAATATTGCCAATTTGTTGGGCGGTTCTTTTTCAATGTATTCGAGAGCAGCGCGAAGAGCGGCCGCTTCAGAACTTGCAGATGTCGTTACGTGTGAAGTCTTAAACTTGATGACGACCGATTGAGATGGTAGAACAACGGCGCCCGTAGAATTTTCCGTGTAAACATGAATTCGGTTAGCGTATGAACAATGCAGAAGTTCCAATATGATCTGCTTGAGAGCCGCGGTGGTCAGGCTAGCTTTCTTCACTATTGCTGGAACAGCAAGGTACACAGGAGGCTTTTTGAATCACCACATAGGGGATGGCGTTCTTGTTGCGGGTGAGTGCCTCAAAGATAAAGAGTGCCGGTTAGCTGCAATTGATCTGGAGAACTCTGCCTTGGGTGTATTCTCAGGGAAGCGAGCGAGATGGTGGTCAGGGGCTCTGGATATATGGGGAACATGCCCCCGGAGTGCGTCGATAGCTATATAGGTCATTATTGGGTGGTCTCTCGCAGCGGCAATTGTTGGCGCGGTTGAAGCATTTCGAGGTAGCCCCAGACATGTTCGAAGGGCTTGGCCTTGAATGCTCTGTAGGACATGGATGTTAGTTTTGTTAGCATTGGACAGCACTGGTGTGCTGTATCGCAAGTATCCTAGGAAGAGCGTCCTGTATAGTTGAAGCATAGATGCCACGGATGTGCCCCACGATTTACCGACAAGAAACCTTACTATATGGGAGATAGAAGTAAGCATCTTCTTCAAGTATTATATGTGGGGGCTCCATGAAAGGTCTCTGTCTATAATAACGCCTAGGAATCGGTGAGTTTTGCGTAGAAAATTGGTTGGTGGTCAATAGAAATGGGGTACCAGGCCATGGGCTTGTGGGTAAAAGCGACTAAGGCGCACGTCTCGGTCGAAATGCTGAGGCCTTGCGCACGCAGGTACGATGATATTAGGGTCACTGCTTTTTGGAGCCGTGCACGCACCTGGAGACGTGTAACTGCCGAGGCCCATATGCATATGCCATCAGAATATATGGAAAGGTTTACTGTATGTGGTAGAACGTCGGCAAGTCCAAGGATTGCAAGGTTGAACAAAGTGGGGCTAAGAACCCCACCCTGAGGGACGCCACGGCAAGTGTAATGGTCAGCAGTTCGGCCATCTGCACTGTACACAAAGAAGGATCTTTTGAATAGATAGCTCCGAATCCACCGAAACAGGCATCCACCAATTCCATTATTTTCCAGGGCATCAAGGATGGCTTCATGCGTTACATTATCATAGGCGCTTTTCACGTCGAGGAATAGTGCAACCGATATACGCTTGTGGTGTTTTTCTTGCTGTACAGACGTGACTAGGTCGATGACGTTGTCAATAGAGGAACGGCCTCTTCTAAACGCAGCCATGGCCTCGGGGTATACGTTGTGGCGCTCAAGATACCATTCTAGGCGGGTGAGAATCATTCTTTCCATGACCTTCCCAACACAGCTGGACAGCGCAATGGGTCGGTAGGACGCTAGGTCAAGTGGCGACTTTCCAGGCTTCAGGAGTGGTATCAAGCGGATGGAGTTCCACCGCTCAGGAACGATGCCATCATTCCATGACTGCTTATAACATTCCAGAAGTCTGCTTCGGCCATCTTCACCTAGGTGGCATAAAGCGGCGTAGGTGATGCCGTCTGGTCCTGGCGACGATGAGCGCCTGCATGTGGCCAGAGCAGCGTCCAATTCCTCAAGTGAGAAGGACACATTCAATTCTGGGAAGCGTGTCGCAGGAACCTCACCCAGAATTTCGCTATTGATGGTGACCACACTGCCCGCAATCTTCACACAGAAATCTTCGGCTATATCGACCTGTGAGCGGCCTTGATGGAGGGCTAGGGCTGAGAATGGGTGTCGTTGCTGTGGAGACCAGCCAAGGCCGCGCACCGTCCTCCATATGATAGACAGTGGCTTGCGGGGGTCAAGTGATTCGCAGAACGTCTTCCACCATTGTTCCTCCAGCCTGTCCTTTTTTTTTGGGGGGGGGGGGGGGCTCGCATACGGGGATAAGAGCCACTGCTTAATTGGGTATGAGCCATTCAGTGCCTTACGTGAGAGGCAAATTTCTCGTTGTGTAGGTATAGAGCTGCTTGCGAATTTAACAACATAGGTAATACCAGAATGTGTGTGCGGTCGTATCGTCACGATTACCACGGGTAAGGACAATAAATGTGCCATTATCTTTGTTCAGAATTCTGTGTCGCCTCTGTGTAGTGTGCCAAACAGCTTGGCTGGTCATGCACCTTCACAGAGTGGAATGGCTCACGATTTTATCAATAAGACTTCACCATATTCCTCGTCCTGAGGAAAGGAACGATTTCACGCAATCTGCGCAGCAAGGGGCCATATTTGTCTGGTTCATATAGTGTGATATTTAAATGCTTACAGATTTGAGATGTATTGTTTTGGTGCCAATGTACAAGGCTGCAAAATTTGCGCCCATAAATTAATACAGGCGCCCATAATTAAACAGGCGCAAATGAAGGCCACATACATCCATGAAATTGCGTCTTCCTATTTCTAACGGCTGCAAAGATCTCACAGGCACGCTTTCCTCACAGAACATATGTGAAAGCCCTGAAAAGCTGGAGCAGCGTTCGTGGTGAAAAATAAAAGAGAGAGAGAAAAGAAGGCTTGTGACTTGAACACATAGAGCCCATAAGAACTGTCTTGAAGCGCGAAGCAGTTAAAGGACTCGTAGAACTTAATGATATTTCCGTTCGCCCCCGACTGCAGTGTTGAAGAATTTACAACGCATTGTCGCTTTTCATTTTTAAGCGATTACTACAATCATTGCCGATATATGTTATATATTAAAGGTAATTACGTTTTGAGGAGTCCCGAGAGCACTTAAACGGTTCTAACTGTATTACGTAAGCATATATTGTTCAAAGATCATGTGTAACTACTTGTTAGTTGTACACAAAGTTTACCCATATATCTGCACTTACGCCTATCAAGAACCAGTAATCAATACTCATTTACTCAGGTCGCATGTGCCTAGAGAGCAGTTGTATACTAGTGAAAATAAAGACGTGTTAATCAATAATAGAACCACAGCCATCGACTGTTCCTAAAGACATGTTCGCGTTGTAAACGTTGATCACTTTGCACATTGTTGTTATCACACTTCAATTTTCACTGCTTTCCCTAGCTGTCGAGATCGATCGTTATCTTGCTCCTTCCATTTAATTTCATCCAGTTGTGGCCTGCTTTTTAAGCCAAGAATGCCTTTTCGTGAATATGAATATATTGTAACCATTTAACAAATACACTGTTTCGTCAAGTGATTTCTTTTTGCCTATATAAACTGAGTGCTGGTATTTAATATATTGATGACACGTATCCCCGCCACCTTCTTTGCTGCTGCTGCCTACAGAGACGATACCCCAAACCTATGGATTCGAAACAACGGCTTGCTCTAAACTCGCGAGCCATTTAAAAAAGAAGTTACGGGCAACTGCATGCTACAGCGACAGCACGCCTTCTGGCCTACTCCTCGAAAGTATGTTCTTAAAGGGCCCCTCACCAGGTCTTGCCATTTCCAACTTATAGTACAATGCTTATACAATGCGCGCTAACGATGGCGCCTGCGTAGTATTACACTGCTACGCACCGCGAAGAGAGACGAAATTTCAAGCCAAACGCCCTGCGTCCTTCTACTCGCGGACGCCGCGATCCCAGCCGGAGAGTCGACGCCAGTCGCGCAAGTGCGCCTGCGCAGTTCGTCGTGCTGTGACGTCACTCACAGTTGCACGTGACTGATAACTATTCGAGGCAGCAGCAGTCATTGGTTCTGTCGCTTCAATGGAATACATAGTGTTTTGAGAAATGATGAAACCTATAGAAGCCGACTCTCCGCGCGTCTTTGTTCTACTTCGTGCTGTAGCAAGACAGATGTAAACTTACGTTTCGTCAGTTTGTTCTCATGTCGTCCAGTGGCATGCGTACAGAGCGAAACTACATTATCTACCCTGTTCCAGCCCACGATCGTGCTCTGTGATCCGCTTGCCTCTGCCTCAGTGTTCGTGTAGCACTGACTTATACTGCGTATACCTGTATAGTGAGGTGTTCTCGTGCATTCTCGTGCAGAGTGCGCAATATCGTTTGCTGCGCGAAACGAGATAAACGCAACGGCTCGCGCGCGATAACGTCACCTGCAGTGCGCAATAAAGCAAGAAAAAAAAAGTGAGAGAAAAAGAAAATGAACGTGTGGCCCGTGGCGTATGCGTCACGCGATCATCCAGCTCTGGTATGGGAGAATGCAGGAAAGGAATTTCTCTAGCAGAGGCTAGCTAGACGGGGGCCAGTGGAGAGGGTGTCTATGTTGCAAGTGACTCTCGCCATCTGAACTCATGGGTTCGTGGCACTGAAATATTTCTATCTCGGATAATAAAGAATAAATTTGAAACATTATTGCGATAGAACACTCCCTAGAGGCACCGTACTAACTTCCAGCGCATAACCAAAACTTTCCATGTGGTTTGGTGAGGGGCCCTTTAAAGAAGCGTCTGGTCTTCTCAACGATCGTGATTTCGGATCGTCTGCTCGCCTCTACAAGCGACCAGACGATACGAGTCGTATACAGTTTTCTGCTCGCGAAACCACCCGCTGCCAGCGCAGCGTAAGCGCCACGCCCACGGCTAAATTGAGCTTCAAACCGGAGCGCTTGGGAGCCCACGACTAAGTTTCCAGTTAGCCGAAGAGAAAAAGCGAGGCGGTCGCTTTTGAGTTTCCCGAACGGCATTCGAAACCGGAGCCCGCGCATAAGCTTTCGCACGTGCGCAAGTACGTACATCTTTTTCCAGGTCGAAATCGAATTAGGAAACTTCAGCGGTACCTGTCCGACGAATCAGATTGCCGAGATAAGCTTCCTTTCGCCGCCATGCGTAACTTGTCGGAAACGTGCTTCCGAAGAACAGCAGCACGATAATTAGCCTCAGTCACGTGACCGAAACAACGCAGGGGCGTTCCCGATCGTGTTTGCGGGAAACGTCGCTCCGTATATTTCGTCTCCCCCTCCCCCCCTTTTTTTTATGTGTGCGTCCGAGTTGTTTTCGGATCGAGAGGACTGAAAGTTTGCGGTTGGAAAATCGATATTATTGGCGATGGATATCAAACATGGGAGCGAAACTCATCACCGGGGCGTTTACGCCGGGAACGGAACGAGGAATCACGCCAGCGCTCAAATCACTGAGAGGGCCCGACGAGGACAGCTGCGTTCGCATTATGACCGAGAAAGGTGGTTCACTTTTGGTGGAACCAAATGAAATTATGATGTTGAAGCTGAAAAGTATGTTGAATGCATTGGCGCAATCGGCTGATTAGTTATACCATCTCAACGTTGGTTAACGATAGAAAAGCGCTTTATTAAACGAGGCGCTGTAAAGTGAGAGGCATGGTAGAAAGTTAAGCCGATTGCTTGATTGATTGATGGGTTGGTGAGTTGAGTGACTGGACCTGCTGATCGATTGATTGTCTGTGGCTCTTAATATGCAAATCAGCACGTTGGCTAAACGACGCCGTAGTGGAGAGCCTCGGTTCGATTGGCCACTTGGGGTGATTTCTTAGCGGGCGCCCGGAACTCAGCCTGAAAGTATTATTATTATTATTATTATTATTATTATTATTATTATTATTATTATTATTATTATTATTATTATTATTATTATTATTATTATTATTATTATTATTATTATTATTCCACCTACATTGGAATGTGAGCAGCGCGACTCGGAATGGGAAATATTCGAAATGTCGGGCGCAATATAGTGGCGTTTCTGAAAGCACCAACCCCCATGTATGTGTATAAACGTACGGCACAAAGAAGGAAACTGCTCGCTGCGTTGCCAGAGCTTTGCTCCTGGTGTAGATGATAGCTGCATTGATTATACATTCCCGCCATCAGGCTAATCATGCTAACAGAGTCCCCATTCGTCACTTTTATATGCCTTGAAGATGATAATGGATAAACAACAACACTTATTGTGACGACGTTACGGAACCGAGCTCCGTGAGAAACAAACACGATAAACCATCATTGCAACAAAAACGTTTGTATAGGAAATAGAGTTCGTTGTAAGCGGTACATCGTTAGCAACGGAGATGCTCTAAACAATTTAGACCAGCTCAGAAAGTGCAATTTAACACCATCGAGACTCATAAAACCTGATATTACGGACAAATGAAAAGCGAACAAGTTAGGGATAACTATTGAACTGATTGCTTCGTTTCCGCTTTAAAGAATACGCGTAATACCGCATGACTGTGGCATGTTCGAGTGGTTAGAGGCCTACACCATTACTGCATCGGTAACAGAATACTGGCAGTACGACATATAGCACTGCGGCGTTGTTGTTCCTAAGAGGATCGAGTTCCAGTTTGCCGCTCGCGTTTGACTTGTCATTCATAATACATTGACACAAAGCTGCACCCGATAGCGGTAATACCGGGCCAGTAAATGCCATTCCCACGTCATGACGCATATCAACACGTGCTTCGTCTGTCAGTTATAATAGCGCAATGGAACTGCTGTCCCAGGACGAATCATATCAACGTAAAGATGGCTTCTTACAGCACATGTCGCACTTAGTGTGGACTGTGGTATATATCATTCGTACGCGTTGATATTTCATTGGAAGCGACCGCCATAGTATATAGCAAACTGTTAGATATCTGAAATGTTTTAATTGTCTCCTAATTATCATCCATCATTCATTTAAGAATTACACGTTGTTGAGAAGCCGGCAAAATATTGTGCTTGTTGCCAGAATTCGCAATCTTATTCAGTCGATTGATCAATCAATCAATCAATCAATCAATCAATCAATCAATCAATCAATCAATCAATCAATCAATCAATCAATCAATCAAATTCAGAGGAACTGCCAACTCCTAGTGCAGTGCGCAGCTCAGCGCTGTTTGCCTGTAGATACTGACACTAACAAAACAAATGGTAGCCGCTTATGCTGCACCAGACTGTCTCATGCGATTGTGCTGCTTCGTCTTTCGTATCAAGCGAAGCCTAGAGCAGCTCAAGTTCGAATAATCCGGTGTAAATAGCACGCATCGCGTGCGCGACCTCGTAGAACATCGAATAGTGCGATACTTCAAGAAAGTTATAAACAGGGTTTCATAACCCGTGCAAAGCAAATAAAGCAATATTGTAACGATGATTTACACACTGATAATGATTTCTGTTTTTAATCCATACAGTGCTGTTCCCTTGTGCGTGCCATTAAAAAAATGATATGACCGATGAGCATTATCATTCTGCTGTTAGGTATCGCCGGCACCGTTCTATAAGTGATGGCTTGTCTACCACAGTGCATTGAAATTCATGATATTGCAAAACAAAAACACTATAGGGTGTGTTTAGCAAACGTTCAATCAACGAAGATGGAACAGGCGTTCTTCACGCTTGCCGCACCATGCAACTAAAGTTTCTCACTTTAATCGTAGGCAAGAAAAGTGATATTAAACTTTTTATTGCCTCGTCTGTCTCACTCCGCATAAATAGTGCACAGTATTTATTTTCCACTCAACATGTACCCAACCAAACACATCTTGATATGATCAAAATATGCATATGTATTCCAAGTTGCTACACCTGAAATGCTGAGCACTCAATCGGGCTTGACATACAAAGGTACAAAGCCAACGCATGCTTTGATATTTGTAATAAAATTTTACCAGAATTTATAACATATGGAAGCGTTCAATTAGAGGTGATGGATGCCACATGAAAAGCCCGCTCAAAAAATAAAAAAAATAAAAAAAAATAGAATACCCGTGGCTAGCAGACGACGAAGGACGCTTGTCGTCTGCAAGCGAGGACAGCAGGTGTGAGAAAACAGAAAAAGAAACATTTGTTGGCCGGCGCGAGTTGGGCACGCTGTCATCAGCTCCGTAATTATCTGCTGCAAGCCGTCTGCTTAGCACTGACACCCCTATATTACATAAGGTGGTTTCTTCAGGCGTGCTTATTATTCCTTTTTCGCAGAGAACTGGACTACGGCTTCAAGTTCTTCACATTTTTTGTTGTTTGTAAGGCGTAATTTGTCGTCTTTGTAATTTTTCTTCGCAACACTACGCCAGTGTTTTCTCCAGGTAGCCCCTTTCTACGTAATGATGCTCAGGAATGTGTCATCTGCCATAGTCGACTGTCGCTCTCGCCTCCTTGCATGGTGGTTCTTTTTGTTTCGAGCGATGACGTGCCTGCCTCGTACTGCACGTGAAGACTCAATTTCGAAACTGTCCTCAGCTCGAAGGCAGAGTAGACGGGACACTTGAGTGACGGACACTGACGCCTCTCTGTCCCAAGACGGGTTGCAGAGCGTCTGCGATTATTTTCTCATGATATGGGAGAACGGGGTTGTCAAGAAGGGTGGACGGCGTTTCTTGGTGCGTGCTGGCAACCACGAAACGTGAAGAGTTAAAATGGGGGAATAATATTTTAAATATTATTGTCATTTTGAGCCAGGTGTGCTAATGATAGCGAAATTCTTCTACTTGTTATTTTCCTTTCTGCATGCGAAAAATCGTTGTAACGCCAGGCGTTTAGAAATACTGTTATTTATGCTTACAGATGACACTCTTGCGACATGTTATTCTTACGCGCCAACGCATAAAGCTGTAACTTGTGGCTCTTTGGATCATGTGACCTCATTCGGATCGTGTGACCTGAATAGGACATTGTGTTCTGACAGGTTGACATAATTGAGCTGATGTGACTCCAATAACATTACCGTTGTTCTTGCTTGAGTATTAGATATGAGGCGAGCAGAGAGACAGCAGTGCCTGAGCGGGCACTGATGGCTTGAAGGGTTGCATCCGAAATCGATGGGTGATCATGAAGCTAAGCTTCGTTTCACATTTGTGAAGCCACAGACGCACATGCGAAAGCTGCAAAGGAGGGTTTATGCATTTGTACACATCTATGCATTTAAAGGGTGAAATAATTTGTTTAGTGCCTGGTAATTCATTAGTGAACTCCGTCAAAAATCTACTATAACGGTAAAAAGCAGCCATTTCTGTCGACATAACAATTGCTGTGTTGTGGAGAAACTATATTAAAATAGTTAATGAAGGAGTGATTGTGTAACTACTGGTCACCATTATGGCCACAAATTGGGCAGCACTTGGTGGCTTATCAAAAACTTCTTTGTTAACAAGAAACTCATTTGCAGCGAACCTTCGGGTCGGTCGTCACTTCAAGACGCTCGCAATTCGCGAAAACAACTTGGAAAGACACGGCCAACGGTTTCACTCTAGATCACTGACTAGTTGCACATATTGTAATACGGAAAACTGAAAAGCAACAATATTTCAATGAGATTTGGTTCGTATACTTGTTCATTGCGACGAGTGATTTCAGCTCGGGTCATGAAAGCTTCGTAGGAACGCTCTCGGCTAAGTTCTTTCTACGAGACGATGAAGGAACGCTCGAGTAGCCAGTCTAACTCATTCTCAATTTGTGGACGTTTGTTCTCGTAAAAGATTGTCGTCTTTGGTATTGGCTCTTCCAGGTCACATTCCGTTCACGCCCTATGTCGTGTCTTCTATAGTGAAATTTACACAAATAGAATAACAATCCTAGCAGGAGGCAAGGTGAAATGCTTTCCCCAATCAAAGGCAGAGTTGGGTCAGGCAAAGTTAATGTTTAGTTGGAATTTTCTTAGCAGAAAAGCGCAATATTCCGCCATGCAAGTTTGTACGCATTCGCTGAAACAGCAGCTAGCTCTTAGAGGCAACTTCTCGATAACAGCTGCTTCCATGCGATGCACACAACGTCTCCTCCGTCCTCGACAACGTTGCCAACTATGAGCTCCGAAATACGCGCAGAGATGCCACCTCTCTCAAAGTCTGCGTTGTGCGCGAAACCCCCGCATAAACCGCCAAACATGAAGTTGCGCGCTAGCTCGGTAGCGAGGACATCCTGCTCGCAGGTGCTGTCTTAGGAGCCAAGCAGGAGACACCCAAGACACCACGATGGCAATACAACTGTATTAATCACCACGATGAATCTGTATCAACCAGTCAAAATTTTACCTCTGCTCTAAAGTGCATGGTTCTGCATGCATTAGCCACATGCGGTGGCGTGTGGCCAAGTTCTACATTTAAAGCGATTGCTTCGCTCATACTTACGCCATCACTTATATTCAGTTAAATTGCTTCGTAACACCCGTGTCTTTTCAAATGGTTCGCTAAGTGCTGTGCTTAGTACTTCTGTACTCACCCAACCACGCTTCTTTATGCTGCCCCCGTTCTACTGACGCCGGCGTCTGGCTCCGCCTGCTCTGGTCACATGACTCATGGTCACATGGCTCATGGTCACATGGTCACATGGTCGCCCGGGGCTCTGGTCACATGGCTGCTTCGGGGCTCCGACGCTGGCAGCGTTGTTGGCTGCTATTTATACGGTTGATGTTTAATACCTAGCACGCCACCGCGCAGGAACCATCGTGGAACTCCCCTGCACAGTTTCACTCTAAATGAGAACTTAGCGAAAGGCAAAAAAAATATTAATACTGGTTTACAAGGGAGTGGAAATAGACTATCGGATTGTATGGAAGAAGAATGCATCAGCGCTTCTTTGGTCTCTTCGAAAGACTACGTGGCTACGCAGTGCACTCCGACATATGCGTACACACGTCCGAGCGCTAACACTAGTCATGGTATTTACCAACAGAGCTCAGAAGTAACTATTCTAGGCAGCATATACCTCAGAACATTCAGCGGGAACCTGACGCTTGTCCTTTGGCAGTCACCGCCCGATGGTGGCAACTGAATTTCGCACGTTGACAATATCGCCTGTGCTGTACTGCGTAATAACAACGACGAATAGCGTGACACACGGGGGGTGAATTAGAATGCATGTAACCCACGCTCAGAACAAACCAGCGTTTATTCCAACAAACACGTATATATATATATATATATATATATATATATATACATATATATATATATATATATATATATATATATATATATATATATATATATATATATATATATATATATATATATATATATATATATATATGCACATATTAAACACTTGCGTCGAAAACATATAAAGATAAGCAGCCAAGTAATTAATTTCTAACCTGTGCAGCATCACCCAGGCTTTCGCTCAACATCTATCATCGTATTGAAGAGAGGTACGCCGATCTCTGACGTAACCTGATCTTTCTGCTTTGGCACCATCTTCGTCCCCGACCACTACATTTGCGCTCTATCCGGCTATTCTTCTTTAACACTGCGATTAGCGTTCCTTGGGTGATCAATCACTTTTCAGGGGTGGACTGTCTAGCTATAAAGATTCCGGTATTCCGGTATTCGGGTAAACGCAAGTGGGCTGGGCGTTTTACCGGATGAGCGGAGGCGCAATTAACGTGTACGGCTTGCACGGTGCAGCCACCTGGTAGCACAGAGCTCGAGCAAACAAACACAGAGGTAATAATGCATTAATCAAGTGTGCTCTACTTCGCTGCCGGCGTAAATTTCCGACAGTGGCATAACGTTGCTGCCGAAAATTTGCACCAACAGCAAAGTGAAATATACTTGGTTACAAAAATGCGGGGACGTTTAATGGTGAACTGCAGGCTGGTCGCAGAATTGTGTTATCAAAACTGGGCTAAACTGCGACTCTGTGTAATCAGACTCGTCCTTGATGGCTCGATCCTCACACCAGTACATATGATATGCGATAAGGATTTTAAAGAGTCACTAAGGAGGAAAATAATTTGAGCTGCATTACCCTTCGACAATACCCGAAAAGCCACCCCCATCGTGAGAAGAGAGAGGCTAGAGAAGTCTCAAAAAGAGCAAAAATAAAAGACTGCTTGCGACGCCACGTTTATGTTGGACCAACCCGCAGTAACTTCATTGATTTTGACGGCGCATGCCTGCTCGGGATTGTAGTTGAGCTTTTATCGGTAAAAAATGTAATACAGTATATTTGAAGCGAATGAAGCACTGAAACTACCAAACTTTAGAAACTTTAGGTAGGCACAGGGGGCGCAAATACGAACGGAAGGCTTTCAAATGTATGACTTTAATCTGACGTACCGGCGCGGGGTTACAGCGCGAAATTACGAAACAGGAACTTCAACCTCCCTTTTCTCTTCAAGTAATCACTGCGAGATCAATCTTTCTACGAAAAACGAATATAAAGTTTTGAAATAGTAGTTTATTGGTGTAGCTCTTTCTATTTAAAGTCAATTCAACTTGATCTCTAATTAGAACCGCTCTTGAAGGCACTGCAATCAAAGGAATGTGCAATCAAAGGTACGCAATCAAAGGAATCGTATCGCAGTCGCACAGGAGCTATGAAGTGCGCGAATTTCGCACTTGGGGTCTTTCTCCGAAACTAGCATCGATATGCCGCCCATTGTACGTAACGGAGGTCTCTTACAGAAGTGAGGCACGCCATTGACAACTAGCGACACGTTAACAGCGCCCCCTTGAATATCGGTCGTATGGTTTACATTAATAGGCTGGCTAATTTTTGTGCATATCACTGTGGATCAATCGCAATATGCCGACAGTCTGTATCGTCTGTCTTCCGTTGCAGACGCCGCAGAGTCAGACAAAGATGGCGGCAGCAGCAACGGCGGCAGCGGCAAGCGGCGGCGGACGAGGACCAACTTCAACGGCTGGCAGCTGGAGGAGCTCGAAAAGGCGTTCGAGGCCAGTCACTACCCGGACGTCTTCATGAGGGAGGCCCTCGCCATGCGGCTAGACCTCATCGAATCACGCGTACAGGTCAGTGACGTCATTGTCGGCGCAGTGCTGCCCAGTGTATGTAGTCGGTTTTTCAGCTTCGTCCGAGACCAACTCCATCTTTCTCACGGTGATGTCACATAGAGATACGGGGCACTTGCATCGCCGTAGCGCGTATTTGCGACGAATGCACCTTAGGAGTGTGTTCGTCGTGCTTTCAGATTGAAGTGGTGTCTGTCGGTAATTAAAGCACCGCTTTGGACAATGTTGCTTAGAAAGTCCCAACTGTCGTTTCTGGTGTGGGAGATTTGTAATCAATCAACGATCGCTAGAGTGTCCATGCAAGAGTCGGTGTGAGGAAGATGAAGAAAAATAAAACTGGCATATTTTTGAAATAGAAACCAGAAACAAAAAGAAGAAAAGCTGAAGTTAGGACAAGAACACCGGGATTTTCTTATCAAAGTACGCGACGTTGAAGTTGTGCATACAAAATCATTGCAACGAGTTCCAAGGCAGGCATCGTCCTCGCGACCATCAGAATCCAGTTGAGAGAGACGTGTCTGGCATGTCTCGCGGTTTTCACGTGCCAGACACGTTTAATCTCGGTAAGCATTCTGCCTGTCTAGCAGAATGCTCAACTGTCGCGTTTTCGGACGACGCAATAACATGGTCCCGCATTTATTCGTTTTTTTCCCTCCCCAGTACGCCAACGTCCGATAAAAAGTAACCCCACCACCTAATCACCACCTTCGTTGCTATAGAAAACTGCGTGATATCTTCTACAGGTGCCGAAGCGGACGATGCCAGCCGTCTTTTCCGTTGTCTGCTCACGATGCACGACGCCTTCTGTCAGCCATGAAATCCCGGACGTGTTTCTTTACCATGGGCCGCCATGCTGAAGCCCGCTTTCTTGGAGAAGCTCTTTAACCCTCACATCACTCAGGGACCATGGCTTTCTTTGTTTTACTCGCCCCGCTGGACTGATAGATAAACGCGTCTGTTCATGCCTTCTGCAAAACTCTATGAGGTGCCGGCAGACGTTCTATTGAGACATTTCCTCAACGCTCTCGCCTGCTCGCGTGCGAGCTCGCACAGAAGAGATCAGAGGAAGGAACCGCGAGCTGCCCTTTGTTTTCCTCCGCCCACCTTAAACACCGGGTAGCATCGCCGCAAGTCCTGCTTTCTTGAACGCCGTCTTGGCCGGCACTAAAGACGGGCACGTTTCGTCAGCGCCATCTACTAGAAGCTCGGCGAGAAATTTCTGGTGCGGGGCGCGGGAGCAGACGGCTCTTTTCGCGCATTCGCGCGCGACGCTCATCGTGACGCGTGCGCGGGTGTTGCAGACGTCGTTCGTGACGTGTTGGAAAGA